>NC_040037.1:29480454-29546864 GCF_003713205.1 Coffea eugenioides
TTTTTTTTTTTTAACTTAATAAATACATAATATAAATAATAATAATAATAACAATAACAAAATGACAAAACCATGTAATGAGAACAAATAAATAAAAAAACAAACTAAATAAATAAAAACAATAAAAATGTCCATTTTTCAAATTTTCTTCATTTTTCCCCCTTTTCTTTTTTTCTTTTCTTTTCTCAAAATAACTTAATAAAAATAACTAAAGTTCCAAAAGATTGAATTTGAACGTATTTTTGTGACCAATTTTCCCTTTTTCTCTTTTTTTCATTTTTCCAATCCAACTAAAGCCTATTTTTTGACTTTTTTCTTTTCAAGAAAGCATTGAATAAAAACAAAATGACTACAACATATTTTTGATGTTTTCCTTTTCTTTTTTCTAAAAACTCTACGCTAATTTTAAACTTAAAAGCTAAAACTAAAAATTAAAAGTAAACAACGAATGCAAGCAATCTAAAATGAAAATCATGAAATAGATGCCACATAAAATTATTCAAAATTTGGTGTCTACAGTTTGCCCCTCTTTGTCTGAGTTTTGAAAAAACTTGAGGCAAAGAAGTAGACACCAAATACTTACCTGTGTTATTTGGCTGCAAAAGGATCCCAACGAACAGGAATTCTAATACGGGGCTGACCCGAACATGAAAAATAAAACGGGACTTACCCGAACAGAAATCTAAAACGGGACTGACCCGAACAGGAATTTTGAAATCGGGACTGACCCGAACAGGAATTTAAAATTGGGATAGACCTACGGGATAGACCCGGACAAAAATGTAAAATTGGGATAGACCCACGGGATAGACCCGGACAAAAGTGGGATTGACTAGAGATAGGAAATTCAAATCATGGGACTGGCCCGAACAAGCTTTAATCACGGGACTGACCCGAAAATGCTTTTGATCATGGGACTGACCCGAAAAATGCTCTTGATTGTGGGACTGACCCGAAAATGCTCTTGATCGTGGGACTGACCCGAATGAGCTTTTGATCATGGGACTGACCCGAAAATGCTTTTGATCGTGGGGCTGACCCGAATGAGCTTTTGACCGTGGGACTGACCCGAATAAGCTTTGATCATGGGACTGACCCGAGATAAACTTTTATCATGGGATGACCCGAAAATGTTTTGATCGTTGGACTGACCCGGAAATGCTTGATCGTGGACTGACCGAAAGGCTATTGATCGTGTGGACTGACCCGAAAATGCTTTTTGATCATGGCTGACCGAAATGCTTTTTGATCAGGGACTGACCCGAAAAAACTTTTTGATCATGGGACTGACCCGAAAATCTTTGACGTGGACTGACCCGAAAATGCTTTGAATGGACTGACCCGAATAAACTTTTGATCGTGGGACTGACCCGGAAATGCCTTTGATCGTGGGACTGACCCGAAAATGCTTTGATCATGGGACTGACCCGAAAATGCTTTCGATCATGGGACTGACCCGAAAATGCTTTGATCATGGGACTGACCCGGAAATGCCTTTGATCGTGGGACTGACCCGAAAATGCCTTTATCATGACTGACCCGAAAATGCTTTCGATCATGGGACTGACCCGAAAATGCTTTTGATCATGGGACTGACCCGGAAATGCCTTTTGATCGTGGGACTGACCCGGAAATGCTTGGGACTGACCCGAAAATGCTTTGATCATGGGACTGACCCGAAAATGCTTTCGATCATGGGACTGACCCGAAAATGCTTTGATCATGGGACTGACCCGAAAATGCTTTTGATAAAATTTGTGTTGATTTCTGAGTGATGATTTTTCTTTTTGCTTTTCTTTTGACTTTTGAAAATCTTTCCAAAAAATTAATTTGCTCCAGTATGATGGATTTCTGGAATTTGAGTCCATAGTTGATTCTGTATCGCCATGCTGTTGCACCTTTTGATCAAATTTACTTGCAACATTTTCGATTTGCCTTTGTTCACCAGAAGACTCCTTCCAACACCGATTCCAGTGCGAGGTGTGATTGTTTTCGTCCATGCATGGAATTTTTCTGCAAAAGAGAAAAAAACAAAAGAATTGCCACCATCATTTGATCCGCTTGCCTTTTGAGAATCGTGTAAACATAAGCCTTTTGATGCCTTCGTCAAAGTTGGCCGCGGCATCTGACTTGGTTGGATTTATCATTTCAAATGTCTCTGCTTTTCCAGACTGATCGGGTAAGCATTTTGCCATATTGCAAAGCCTTCGTAATTGGCTTGGCTGCACCTTAGCCCTTTTTAAGAGATGACTGAACCCAAGTATACTTCGAGTAAACCACGGGGGTTGTCATTTACCACAATTCAATGATAAAGAATGAGGTATGCAAGAAAAATTCACATGAATATGCACAAGAATGCACTCACAACTATTTGTGCTCAAATTCTACAAAAATGCCATGAATGCAAGAAATTTGGTAAAAATGAGTTTCCTAAGAATGTATTTGCCAAAGAATGTTTTACAAAATGACACAGTTTTGGCCCAAGGACGCGTATTCGAATCTCTGAATATCCTTGTTCTGGAATTCAATATTGGCAGAGGTATGACAAAAATGAGGAGAAATCCAAATGGACTAAACCACCAGTTGTTCCTCCTTGTGCTTGCTCATTGCAAAAATCCTACCTTGGCGCCCTTTCGGGTTTTCACCAAAGTTGACCCCACTTCTTTTCTTTCGTTTTGTTTTTGTTTTTCTCTTTTCTTTTTCTCCTTTTCTTTTGAGGTGCCCTTTCGGGTTTTCGCAATGGAAAAACTCAATCATAATCGACTCAGGAGTATGAACTGAAGATTGCTGACATCAGTAAAATGCGCTTCCCTTGTAAGATTAGGCGAAGGCATTATGGACATCACTTGCCAGTTGATTAGCAAATTTCCCAATAGAAAATACGGCAAATGACGAAAGCCAAGACTTTGGGCTTTTGAAATGAAGTCAGGTGAGGTGTTTTTCAAGAAAAGTTGAGGCTTGAAAGCAAATTTTGATGAGAGGGGTGGGAAATAGCCTGAGATTGCATCATTTTGAAATTATTTCCCATTTTGAACAAAACTGAGGAGAATTTGCCCCAGTTTGATTGAATTCTTCTCTTTGTGCTTTTCATTGCATTTTTCACTATTGCATTTTCCTTCAAAAACTAAATTTGCCCCAGTGTGGGGTTCTTTCTTTTCCTCTTTTTCCTTTCATCTCTCTTTCAAAAATAAATTTGCCCCAGTGTGGGGTTTGCAATCCTCAGGGGCTGCCAAACGAAAAAAATTATTGTTCTGATAGCTCAAAAGGGATGATTAGGGATGAAATGTTTTGATTGGAAAAGAAGATGGCCTGACTTTTGTTTCGCCCCTTGCGCGATTTCCAAAAAGAAATTTGCATAATCAAATAAAGAACTTCTTACGCATGTCCGAGTTGATAGGTTGAGAGATTGTTTGTCCGTCCATCTCTTCAAGGATAAGTGCTCCACTCGGTAGCACCTTTTTGAATGACAAATGGCCTTACCAGTTTAGGCCAAATTCGTCTTTGATTTCATCTTGCATTGGCAAATCTCGCTTTAACTCTTTGTCCTTCTTCTCTAAAGGACCGGTGGCGGACCTTTTTGTTATGAACACAGGCCATACGACATTCAACTGCCTTTCATCCATCAAAATCAATCGTCGGTGACGCTGCTTTAACCAATCAGCTTAGAACTTGGCAGAGGAGGGATTTCTTGATGAAAGGCTTTCTTAACGAAAGGATTTTCAATGAAGAGCTTTCTTAATGAAGGGATTTTTCAATGAAGGATTTTTAATGAAGGGATTTTTCAATGAAAGATTTTCTTAATGAAGGGACTTTCCAAGGAAGGAATTTCTGAATGAGGGCTTTTCCAAGGAAGGAATTTCTGAATGAGGGCTTTTAATGGAGGAATTTTCAATGAAGGGCTTTATCAAATTCCAGAACAGTGATATTCAAAGAGTCAAATAACTTCACCTTTGGCCATTTCAAAGAATTAACAAAAACCAGAACAAATAACAAATAAACAAATAATCGAATTGTGCATTTGATGAAACTCCAAATCAAAGCGGAAACAAAACAAACTCAATTGCAAAAGACGCTTTCATTAAGCTATGCACATATGCAAGAAAAAGTTTTCATGAATTTTAGCAAACGACAAACCCCTAGACTTATCAAAATTCCCTTCGAGAGGGAAGAAACTCGGCCATCCAAATTGTGCAAAGCTCCTTCAGGATTTTCAAATTTCGTCGTTAGAAATGGATGGCTCGAAGGTGTCCTGGTGTTCAGGAAAAGGATTCGTACTTATAATCGGCCCTTGTTCACCTCTTTTCCTTAGCACTATTTCTCCTGCCTCGATCATGTCTTGGACTTTGTGCTTAAGTGCCCTGCAATCGGCGGTTGAGTGGCCAGGTACCCCCGAATGATAGGCACAAATAGCATGTGGATTGTACCCAGTAGGCATGCCATGAAGGTAAGTTGGAGGGGGAATTACGCCGATTTTACCAGCGGCCTTTAATTGTTCATACAATTGGTCCATAGGCCTGCCAAGATTAGTAAAAGTGCGATAGCGATTTTGCCTTTGAGGGTCAGTGGGTTGAGGGTAATTGTAGGTGAGTCCATTTGGTGGAGGAAGTTGTTGATTGTAAGGGGGCCGAGGTCGAATTTGTTGAAAATTAGGTTGAGTTATTTGAAAAGGGACTACAGGTGGATTAGGATAGCTTGGGCGAGGTCGATGGTGGTGGATATTGGCGTGATAAACAGGATGAGGGTTTGGATAATAAGGGTAGGAGTTTGAGTAGGTAGGGTGTTGTCTAGGCCTGGAGCTTGGGACACGGTTTCGATCACAAACAAAAACAATTTCCCCCTCTTCCTTTTGGAATTGTTGCTCTTTCCCACTGCTCCCTTGTCCTTGCAAAGCATCCAACTGCGATTTGAGGGCAGAGACATTACCCGTCCTGTCATACTTGTTCAATTTAGGGGTTTTGAACCTCTCAGTCAATTGCACATTCGAAAAAAGGCAAGGCTCATCGTAATCCAAAACTCCTTGCTTGTTCAACCCCTGACTTTTCCCCATAAACTCATCAAAGCGGTCAAGGCGCTTGAGCAGCTTCATATCAATGGGAGTGGAAGATTCCCCCATTTCTGGTTTGGTTTGAACAGTGTGGTCTGGTAGGAAAGGTTCAGCAGCAGGGTAATAAAAGGTATGTAGCTCAGGTGATATATTTGAAGTAGCCTGGGGTTGTGGGCCTTGCCTGCGAGTAAGAAAAGATGAAGGATTAGGAGGGTGAGCGTATGGCAAATGTATGGTGGGATAGGCGAAAGTTCCTTCAGGTGGAATAGGAAATGATGGAGTATCAGTGGCTTGAGTTGAAGGGATGACAAATGGCTCTGGCTCTGGCTGCCTGTCAGGTACAGGTTCAGGTTGAACTCCGCTGCTGATTAGCTCATCAATCAACTTCCTTTGGGTTGCCATTTCAGATGCCATTTCCTCAAATTTGGCGAGTAATTCAGTCAACTGAATCCCGGGACTTGTAGTCTCGGGTTGAGCGGTAGTAGCAGACCTATCTGACTGTTCCGGTTGTGAACTCATGTTTACACGACTCCTCTGGGCTTGACTACGGGATCGCGTTATGATGGGGCTTCGACGAGAAGCGATGTTTAAATATTGCCTGAAAATTTTGAAAGATTGCCTTTAGATTCAACTCTCGCTCAATTATTCCAATGAAAATAAAGAAAAGGAAAAGAAAAAGGCAAGAGTTAGTAGATATCCAGAAAAATCGGATGCATGTCCTATGGGGGAACCCTTTTATGCCAAGGGTAGGCCTAGCATGAAAATGCAATCCTCCAGAGCAGGCACTATACAATACCTGATGGATCCAATCAGCTTATGGAGTGAAAATAATTTTGAAAAATTTGGCCCATTGGAATAAGAAGAGACGTTTGTCAAAATGAGGATCTCGTCCGAAGGGATTGATTACCTTTGATTTGCAAAACGCATGGGTTTGACCTTGACGAACTTCCTATTCAAAGAGATTGGAATTCGTTGATAAAATTTCTCAGTGAATTACGGGTCAAAACCCCAATTGATCAAGTGATTGGATGCAATGGACGGTTTTCTTCAAAATTGACTAGATTTCCCAATTTGGAATTTGACAATGAAACCCCAATAGGGCAAATGGATTGAATGAAGTTGACAATTTATTTAAAATCGACCAAATTACCCTAAAAAGGGAAACAGGTCAAATGAATTGAATGAAATTTATCCAAAATTAATCAGATCTCCCTAAAAAGGGTAAATTGATCAAACAGATTGATCGAAACTTGATTTATTCAAAATCGGCTCGGTTGCCCTAAAAATGGGTAAATTGGGCAAAAGACCCTAAAAAGGGTAATTTGGTCAATTGAATTGACAATTTATTCAAAAGCGACCGAATCGGTCAAAAGACCCTAAAAAGGGTAAAATGGTCAAATGAATTGACGATTTATTCAAGACCGACCGAATGACCCTAAAAAGGATAAATTGGTCAAAAGATTTGATGATTTATTCAAAATCGCCCGAATGACCCTAAAAAGGGTAAATTGGTCAAATGAATTGATGATTTATTCAAAAATCGACCAGGTGACCCTAAAAAGGGTAAATTGGTCAAATGAATTGATGATTTGTTGAATGAATTGGCAAAATGGATTGGTTGAATTGTCCGGCCATTGGTTATTTCAAAATTATTGAGGTGCATTAGTCTATGACCTTCTAAAAATCAAATTTTGGCCTCAATTTATTTATTGTCTCAATAGCAGGAATCATTTGTGAATTTCTTCAAATTAATGTCCTTCGCGCAAGGGATTTTTACCAATTTTGATAAAATGGTCAAAAAGTGATTATTAGATGCTCATATTCCAAAGATCACTCTACGAATGTGATCGGATCCTACCTTACCTTGTGCACTACCCCTTTGGATGGTACAAAATGTAAACGTGCAAGTCTCACTGGATTAAGTATCCGAGACATAAGGTGGCTTATTCCTAACCACGGGATTCCCTATGTGGCATTCCCTTTCTATGGTTTATGCAGGATGCCATTTATTAAAGCGATGTAAATATGTGACAAATATGGCCTAAAGGACATAAATAAGGCATCGGGGGAAAAAGGTCTAAAATGAAATGTATTTATTGGAAATCAAGTGTAATAACTGAAATTTAAGCATGTGAGCTATCTAGTGGGTGAGTCACTAAAAGAGTGCCAAAGAGGCCCCTTATTGCTATGGCACATGAATGCAGGCCAAGAAAACAAAAAAAATGGTTAGTGCAATTGATAGTACACATAACACATTGTAACAACAAGATAAAGCAATCAAAGCAATAAAAAGGAAAAAGGGGTTAGACCCCTCCCCTCGTGAATAGTGTCCCTAGCTTAGGATAAGGCCGACTCTACCCTAGGCAAGCTATCATGGATGCATGAGGTTGGGGTTCACTAATGCATCTAGACTCGATGAGCTCAGGTCCCCGAGCCTTCAGACTTTAGAAACCAAGGGTCACTAATCCCAAGGTCCTTTGTCGGTGGCTCGAGCGATTCCCCAAACACCGCTACGCACACATCGTGTCACGGCTACGTGTTTGAGTGAATCTATCAAAACCTCAATCTTCGACCAAAAGCTAAAGGCTATCAACCAATAGCTTTAAGCGGAAGATTGAGTGACCCATTGGAACATGCTACACACACATCGTGTCGTGATCACATGTCCAAGTGAGTCACCTAATCCTAATAGGGTGGAGTGGCGTGACAAGCCACTAAAGAAAAATAAAAGGGATAAAAGAAGTAAAGCGTATGCTCGTATGCTAGTGCTCGTTTGGAGGGGAAGGGTCAAGAACCAACGCGAGGCTCTAGGGTGACCCATACCTCCCAAAATGCAATGCAAGCGCGAGAAAACAAGTAAACATTCATTCAAACATACATTCGTGAGTCGAGGGATTGGTTTGATTACGTACATAAGACAAAAGGTCCTAAAAATGAAAAAATGCAATCCTAATATCCACATGCCATGCATAGAAAGGGTAGAAAAAGGAAACAAATGGTTAAGTCAAAATGCTTGGACCCACTTAGGAAGTCCCCAGTGGAGTCGCCAACTGTCGCGCCCCACTTTTTGATATGATGAATGTGGTGTGTGTGAGATGTGAGTGGTGTAATGGAATGTGAACGTGTGTAAATGAAAAGTAAAAGGCCATGGGACTTGATAATGCGACGGTTTGGCCATATAAAGTTCAAAAAGGGTTTTTTGTATCAAAAATGGAGTCGCCACTTGGTATAGGGTTAGGGTGTACCAAGTCACCCAAAAAATGGTTTTTTGTTTTTGAATAAAAAAAGTAAATAAACCCTTTTAAAGAACTTTTGGGTCTACGTAACCAAAAAGAGGGATCGGGGGTCACATTTGACGAAGGGGAAGGCAAGGATAAAAATCCAAGGCACCCCTTCGACCTAGCCAAGGCTAGTTGCGTGACTTAAACCAATTTTTCCTAATTTTTCTACCCAAGGTTAGTTGCGTGACTTAAACCAATTTTTCCTAATTTTTCTACCCAAGGTATGTATCGCGTGTTGGATATGTCTATATGAATGCAAAAACCTAGACCTAGGGGGACATGGGGGAAATTTCTCTTCAAAGGTTGAGCGGTGCCAATCACATTAATTGTGAAGCCCAATAATGATCCTTTGGAGAGGTCACACGTAATCCTAAATGACGTAAAATGAGTGGAATGCATGCCATGTGAAAGTGTGAGTTTGTGTGAAGTGAGAAAAATGATAAAAGTAATAAGATATA
This sequence comes from Coffea eugenioides, assembly GCF_003713205.1. NCBI lineage: Eukaryota > Viridiplantae > Streptophyta > Magnoliopsida > Gentianales > Rubiaceae > Coffea > Coffea eugenioides. Next base: position 29,489,238 of record NC_040037.1, read on the forward strand.
AGTGGAGGTGTGCAAATGTCTTTGCAAGGTAAAGTAAGTAAAGAATAATAAGGTGAAAAATGCCATAAGGTGCATGTGTGAAGAGAGAATGTAGAAAGTAGTGTGAAAGTAGTGTGAAGTGAGAATGTGGAAAAAGGGTTAGAATATAAAGTAAGTGTATGTGATAGTGAATGAATAGAATGCATGAATCCTATAGGAATGCATCAAGACGGGAACGGGGAGTCCTAACTTTGTGACTTAATCTTCCCTTTGATTAGAAGGCAAAACTAGCGTGCTAAGGCTATCGAGTAGCCACACTCGCTCGTTTCCCTTATCGAAAGGGGACCCTCAAGCAAATGGACCCTACAACTATCATGATATGCAAAAATCCTAAAATGAAGGGAAAGGGGGTTCGAGGAGCATGCCAAGTGATAAAACTAAGAAAAATGCATGATATGTGGTGAACAAGCAAATGATATGCTAATGAGGGGAAATCCCTAAGGGTCTAGCGTTGGACTAGCCCATTCTATGAATTCCGACTAGCGTTGGACTAGCAGAAACGTACATTCATCCATTCCATTCATTCATGGCTATGAAAGCAAGTAGACATGCCAAAATACTCGTAAACACATAGCACATAGCATTTAGCATGCTCGACTAGATGCAAGAGCCTAATAAAGCAATTAAACATGTAGCAACAAAAACAAGCAAGCAAGGGGAAGGGGAAGTGGACCAGATGCTCTCCGAGCCCTATCTATTACAAGCCAAGAGGTGTACACATACCCCATAAAACTTAAATAAAAGCAACCAAGGGGAAGGGGAAATGGACCAAATGCTCTCCGAGCCCTATCTATTACAAGCCAAGAGGTGTACACATACCCCATAAAACTTAAATAAAAGTAAAAGCAAGTAAATGCATGCAAGGAGGTAAGGAAAGCGGAGTAGGCAGGCATATTCACATAGCACGTAGGAGCACATAGGGTCAAATGAAGTGCAAGTGAGGGATAGAGTGTACCTCCCTTGAAATTGGGGCCCAATGAAGTGAAATCACTTATTTATCCTCCAAAATAAAAAAATGGTCAAGGTACCAATTTATTTAAGAAAAATTAAAAGAAATGTGCAAAGCAAAGCTCACTTGATCATAAAGTCCCCAAAGTCATGGCTTAAGTGCAATTGACAAAGCATGGTAATTAGTTGAAGCAAAACAAGCAATGAAATTGAAAAATTAAAATTTCCAAGGACCAAATTGCAAATATTAGCAAAGCACTCAAGCTTGATCAAACACTTTCAGGAACTTCAAAGGTCTAAGGGCAAAGACAAAAGCAAGTAATAGCTCAGATTGCAAACATTTTAGAACTTGAATGCAAACGATTGAAAAGCAAACGGGTCTTTGTAGCATTGCTGCAAAATTTCATGGACTAAATTGATTAATCCTTCCAATTTCTGGGTCATAGTGAGTCAAGGAGGAACTTGAGGGAGTTAAGAGGCAATTTTGAAGAATTAGTACATGCATGCATACGAGGAAACAAAATTTCTGCAATGAACACTTTCTGCAATTCTCTTTTCCAACCGTGGCTTTTCATGCAAACCAGATTTTTGGCCCAAATACAATGCTTTGATTAAACATTCTTCTTCTCAACATCACAACCTCAGAACTAAGCAACAAAACTTCATGATAATCACAAACCAAAGACCAAAAATTTGGGAAGATATCATACCAGAAATCTGAACGTAAGTGCAGAAATGGTTTCGGCAGCCTGTTTGTTTGCTTTTCAACAAGGTGTTCGATCATGGTTCTAGTATTTTAGACCCTAAACATGCAAACTCAACACCTAACCTCCTATTTCCATTCCCCCAAAGCAGATTAAACATGCAACTTAAGTGGAAAGACTTGATGTGCAGCTATGGAAAAGAAAACGGAACAGGAAATGCAATTCCTTTTGTTCTTTGTTGCGGAAACTTTCTGCAGCTATGGGTTCACGTAAATTAAAGGCAGAAACATTGCATTGGACTCCCCATTCATCTACCAAACATCAATCTCAGTAGTGAAGAAACAAAAGAAAAAGAGCAAAGAAAGCATCAACGCCCACTACAATTTTGAACCCAGAAAAATCTGTTTCTACAATTATTTCAGTCCAAACCCAATCTACTCATGCGTAAGAAGAAAAGAGAAAATTCAGACAAGCTTCACAACAGTCCGTCCATAATCACATGACTCTCATAACATTGCCCCAAAGCCAGATAACCTGACCGGGTTGCCAATCACAGAAGTGCAGAAAAAGAAAAACCAAACTCGCAGCAAAACAAAATCTAGCATCGCAGCAAAATTTCAACCTTTCTGGCATGATTTTACAAGCTATGGGCAGAAGACAAATGAAAGGCGTTACCTTTATCCCTTTCCAGAGGAAAGAACAGGATCTGGGCTGATGAACTGGGCGTCCTTGCGCAGCCTAAAAGCTTTATCTTCCTCGGCTGTCAACGTTCTTCTTCAGGTCCGCAGTACTCGTATTGCTTGATGAATCGAAGACGATGATGACGTTGGGGCTCCTCCTCCTTGCTGCGCCACCTCTCTCTAGTTCTCCCTTGGTTCTCCAAATCCTCCTCTCTTGCTCTTTCTCTCCTAGCCGCTCTTCTCACAGCCGTTCAACCCCCCAAGAACTCCTGCCGTTGTCTCCCTCTTTTTGCTCCTCTCCTCCGTTGTCCAGAAAAATCCTCTGTTTTGTTTTCCGTCCCCACGAACTCTCCCTCTCACTCCTGGTTTCTAGTTTCTTACCAACCTTAGCCGTCAAACTCTTAGATGAAGCCCCCCCAAACCCTCGGCTTTTCTTCCCGTAGCTCTCCAAGCTGTTTTCGTTTGCCTTGTATTTTCTTTTGCCGTCGTCAACCTCTCAATTTTTTCCACCCCCCTTGCGGCTGTTCTTTCTTTCCCTATTTATATGGGAGCCTCCAACCCTAAAACTCCAGTACTTTCTTCCATATTTGCCATCAAGGGCTGCCCGAAGTCCTTTCTTGCAAGCTGCGAAAAACGCAGCTTGCAGTCGCGTTTCTTCCTTCTTTTTTTTTTTTAACTTAATAAATACATAATATAAATAATAATAATAATAACAATAACAAAATGACAAAACCATGTAATGAGAACAAATAAATAAAAAAACAAACTAAATAAATAAAAACAATAAAAATGTCCATTTTTCAAATTTTCTTCATTTTTCCCCCTTTTCTTTTTTTCTTTTCTTTTCTCAAAATAACTTAATAAAAATAACTAAAGTTCCAAAAGATTGAATTTGAACGTATTTTTGTGACCAATTTTCCCTTTTTCTCTTTTTTTCATTTTTCCAATCCAACTAAAGCCTATTTTTTGACTTTTTTCTTTTCAAGAAAGCATTGAATAAAAACAAAATGACTACAACATATTTTTGATGTTTTCCTTTTCTTTTTTCTAAAAACTCTACGCTAATTTTAAACTTAAAAGCTAAAACTAAAAATTAAAAGTAAACAACGAATGCAAGCAATCTAAAATGAAAATCATGAAATAGATGCCACATAAAATTATTCAAAATTTGGTGTCTACAAAGTGGGCGAACGAAAAATCTTAGACCCGACCACAATGCCTTGGATCGAGGAAGCGAATGAGTGTCATGCCCCATTTTTTAAAAATTAAATAATGAGTTTGGAAAGATGGATTTTTTATTTGAAAAATGAATTTTTGAAAAACATGGGTCTAAATGGGACTTGAAAATGCGACGATTTGACCCAAAATAATAGTTTAAAAAGGGTTTTTGATTGGAAAAATCGGAGTCGCCACTTGATATAGAGTTAAGGTGTACCAAGTCACTTAAAAATGAATTTTAAAGAAAAAAGTAGAAAACCCTTTTTAAACGACTCCAAATCTACGAAAATCAGAGAAAAAGATTCGGGAGTCACATTTGAAGAAAGGGAAGGCAAGGATAAGAATCCAAGGCACCCTTTCAACCTAGCCAAGGTTAGTTGCGCGATTTAGTCAAGGATTTTCTTATTTTAACCAAAAAATTTATCACATTCGGATGTAATATATGAATGCAAACCCTAGACCTAGGAGGGTGTCGATGGGGGGGTCAAAATTTCTCTTCAAAACTCGAATGGTGCCAATCACTTTAATTGTGACGCCCAATAGTGACTCTTTGGAGAAGTCACGGATAATGCAAAAATATGATACTCTAAGAAAAGAAAAGGAAAATAAAAATAATTATACAAATATACGTGGCCTAAAGGAATGCATCATGTCGGGTACAGGGGACTAATGTTCGTGACTCAATTTTTCCTTTTATAGAGGGAATACGAGCGTGCTAAGGCTAGAAAGCCAAACTCGTTCATATCCCATATTCAAGGGGGTATTCCCTAATCTAGTCAAGCAAATGCACTACCCTAATTCTAATTCTTAAATGAAATGCAAATCTAATGTTATGTATCGCACATAGGGGGAAGGAATATACATATAAGGGAAAATATGAGATAAGGACAATACATATAAGGGGAATGCCATGCAAAAATGATAAAAAACTCTAAAAGTAGAAAACATGCATGAGATGAAGTGATTTTATCACACAATCATGATTTAACGTTCGAAAGGCTCTTAAGGGTCTAGCGTTGGATTAGCCCTTATTTCTATTTTCTCGCTAGCGTTGGATTAGTGAGAAATCGGACAAGGGAACCACAACTAGCGTTGGACTAGTGTAGTATCGAGAAATGGATCACAACTAGCGTTGGACTAGTGTGATAACGTCACACATTAATCATAACTAACTAATCATGTCATGTGAAATATAAATATAATAAAAGCATGTAAACACATAATATCACATAAACACATAACACATAAACATGATATCTAGATGCAAGACCCTAAGAAAGCGGTAACACATAGCACATAGACATGCAAAACACACATAAGGCAAATAGAGCAAATAAAGTCCTAACTATTACATTCGGGGGAAGCCTACTACAATCTAAGAGAGGAAATGGAATAAAATAAATAAAATAATAACCTAACTATTACAACTTTGGCATTCAAGTGCCTTTCAAATGATCGAAATTGAAAATAACTATACAAAACTAAAACAAATAAAATGGATAAATAAATAAAATGAAAACATTCAAAAGGCATGCAATTAAGCACATAAATCACATAGACATATAGAGGCAAATAAAGTGAAAATAAGGGGTAGAATGTACCTTCCTTGCAATGGTAATCAAATGAAGGAAAAATAGCTTCAAAACAATAAAAGGGTCAAGACACCAATTAAATAGTAAAGTATAAACAAAATCACCAAATCCCTCCTAATTGCAACTTAAATGAAATCAAATAATGCATAATTTCCAAGAAAAAAGTGAATTATTGATCATATTTCAAAAATAGAAGAACTACGAAGGACCCAATTGCAAATATTAACCAATCACTCAAACCCAATTAACACATTTTGGGAACACCAAGGGCCCATAAGCAAAGAAAAAATCAAGTAGTGGTTCAAATTACAATTACTCTAGAACCTTATTGCAAGAAATTATAACATAATTGGGCTTTTGCAGCATTAAACACCAATCAAAGGGTTAAAGGGCAGTTTTTCATTTTTTTGTTTGCATGCAAACTTACGTAGAAGAACAATTTCTGCCACTGAAGCTTTCTACAACAAAAATGAATCTGCTGCATTTTCATCTTTGACCACAGATTTCAGAAACTAACACAAACTTTGATCAAACTCTCAAACCAATGTCTAAACTTTGAATTGAGCAACACAACACACAACTTTGACATTCAAACAAGTAAAAACACAGAAAGAAATGATGCGAAATCATGGAAACTTTCATGCAAAAGTGGCTCGGAAGTTCCATCTTCCTTGCTAGTTTCTCCTATGCAACTTTCATGAAGCATATCCGTGCAAAGAGACTCCAACCAAACTCAGGTATAACACCCTCAATCCAGTGCTACCATTAACCAAAATACATTTACGCATTTCCAACATAGTAAAGAGGGCAACTGGCTATGAAAAGTACAGCAGAGGAACGAAAGGAGAAAACTTCCGGCCAAATGAAATCTCAAACAAAATTTGAGGAGCTAAACAGATCAACAACCAATTCAGGCCAAAACAACCTCAAACCAACTTTTGAGCAAATCAGCAAGACTCCACCGAAACACAAGAAAGCAGCTGCTGGTAACAACTAAACAAATAGGAGAAAAGAAAATGGAGACAGCATGAAAAAAGCAGCAGGTCTGCGTTACCATTGATTGCTATTCTAAAACGCAGCAGTCACATACATGGGATTACTATCAAGCAACAAACAAAGCAAAAATGAAACTCCAGCCATTCTCGAAACTGCAACAAACCAAAAAGAGCAGAATTTTATTTTTCTTTTCAAAGTAGAGGACTCTAACTTTGTTGCAGCGTCCCTCGGCACCTCATAAAAGTCCCAAACATGCTTAAACATGGATTGAATCAAGGCATTAAGACCCCAAAACTGTCATTCAAAACCCTGGTTTCTTTTCTGCAATTTCTTTTGGCCTAAAACACGACTACCAAGCCTACGCTCTACGCAAAATCTCAACAGAAAATCTTAACCGAACCATTTAATCACTCTCACAGGAAACGAACAACCAAGGGAAGCAATAAACTGTCACGAGAGATGTATTGGAACAACCTTGGTCGATTTTTCACAGCAAAGAAAACACAAACCAACATGGGTCAACTCATTCCCCGCCCTATCGGATCCACAACTAGCAAGTTTAAAGAAAAAAGACAGCAAAAGAGCACGGTCACAGTCATGGCGGCAGAGATTTTAATGTTTTTCTTATATAAAATCCCATAACTCATGAACGAAAATGATGGAAGGATTACCTTTAACCCTCTGTTGAATGGTCGAACGACGTCTGAACAGCGGAGAAATGGACTCCAGCAAGAACCAGCTTCTTCTTCCTCTGCCTCTCCTTTGTTCTCCATAGCCTATTCCCTTGCTTTTCCTCTCGATGCGGATTTGCAACGAATGACAACATGATGAAAATGATGACAGCTTCCTCTCTCACTCTCACCCTCAGTTCTCCCTCGCCCTCTTCAGTTTTCTCAACCTCCGCCGCAACTCCAGCTCTCTGGTTTCTTCCTTACCTAGCCGTCAACAACTCCTCTCTCCCCCGCTCCCTTAGTTTCTTTCTCTATCAAAACCTAGCCGCTGTTTAACCTCCCAGCCGTCACTAAGTCGCCCCCTCTTTGCTTGTTATCCTCAGCTTTTATAGTTGCCGAAACCCTCCAAAACCTAGAACAAAGGGAGGAGATTGGAGCTGCATTTTTGGCAAGAATTTGGGCCCTTAGATGGGCATTGATTCTGGAACTTAACACCAAGATGCGTTGGCATTGTACTGAGAGTACTTGGAGGAAAAAAAATGCAACGGAAAATGAGTACAAAAATGGAAGAAATGGTTAGCTGCAATTTTCTGTGTTGTCCGAAGCCTGTAAAAAAATGAGGAAATAGCGCGTGTCCTCTTTTCTCTTTTTTTTTCATTGAAGTTTAAACAACAGAAATTAATTCTTAATAGAAAATTTATATATAAAAGGAAGTCCACGAATATTCAAGACGTTCGTACATTTATTCTCTGATGGAAATAGTGGAAACAAAAGTAAATAAGACTAACAGCTAGAAGTAGCTAGCCCGCCAACATCTATTCATCTAAAATTAATAAAAGTCATCCTCAGGGTCTTCTACGTAAACCAACTCATACTCTTCAGAATCTGCACAAATGGTAAGAAGTGGGTTGAACGACACATCGCTCAGTAGGTAATATTTATCCCTCTGTTGGACCATGTACTCGTAATTTTATAAATATATACATAGGTACAAATCAAATCATTTGCGCATCGACCACCTCCATAATTTTGAAAGTAACGTCATTTATAAAACAATCAGTAGTAACAAATGGCAAGCCATTTAAAAGCATCTTATTGATAAATGAGCATGGAAAATCATAAAGCCATAAATCATTTCGTCTCAATTCACAAGTCTCTTCATATCCAATCATAAAACAATTCATATCAGTTCGTAAGTCTCATTTCCGACCAGTTCATAAATCATTCCATATCCGTTCGTAAATCTTCTTTCAGATCAGCTCATAACAAGTACATGCAATGACCGGCTACTGAGTACTCAACCTAGAGATTAAACCCCTTCTAGTTGGGCGACCAATAGATTTCATGACTACTAATTGGTCTCATTTCATACTTGGGTCAATCGGCCAGACTTTATACCAGGATACCATGACCTTGTCAATCGACCGGACTTTATACCAGGCTACCATGACTTTGTCAATCGGCCGGACTCTATACCAGGCTACCATGACTTTGCCAATCGACCGGACTTTATACCAGGCTACCATGGCGATTAGACAGGACTATAGTCCCTACCGTCTATTCCATGACTGCTCTGAGCTTTACTTGTCAAAAATTTCATTTCACGTGTCACATACATAAATCTTTGAGGTCAAAAAGGATTCAACTCGTTTGTATATACTAACGTATCAAAACATTTCAAATAAGTCACATGGTCCATTTTTGTATAGTAAAATATAACTTTCATAAATATCCAAGTAAAGTATTTAATCAAACACCTTTCGAGTCAACACAACAAAATAGGATTGAAAACAAGAATTTCATTTTGCACATTTGAAATCTCAGAAGGGTAAGTACCACCTACCTTTGTTTGGCTGCTCGAGTGGAACTACCTTAGGTCCTTGTACCGTACCTATCAAATGCAGGAGTTCCCTAATTAGTTGTTACTTCCTATAGACGCATAAATATACAAACTCTGAGTAAGTCGAAGGTTCATGTCTAGACCCTTATATGGACCCCAATAGCATCTTTTCTAAATTGGATGATCTCTATTTTTAGAAATTTTCCAAATTTGGAAAGTTTCCATTTTTAGAAAGTTTCTTAATTGGGAAGGTTCTCCTTTTAGTAAAGTTTCCTAGTTTAAAAGAAAGTAATTATTCATGATCATGCTTATTATCTTGACTACTATCTCACTATGCTTATTTATGATTTATGATTATCCATTATTATTACTATTATTATTATCATTATTATTGTTATTTTAACCGTTTTGTTTAACAATTTAGAACTTATCTCACTTTGTCCACATTAACCTAATAGAGCTAGATAAGGATGTTTTAGATTTCCCTCTAAGCATCTTAGACGTAATTGATTAAGTATAAAGTTTACATAACTACCCTTCAATTCTCACAATTGTTTTAACTTAGATCTTGAATTTTAATATCCACGATATACTATAAAAATGGACTAGTTATATGTAAAATTTATTTATTAGACATTTACTAAATTTTATACTATAGTTTAGCCCAAATTTCAATTGCTTCTCTTTTTTTATTTTTTACCCAAAAGGCCAACCATGTCTGACCATGGTCGCCAGATTCTCTGGCGACCCAATTCCTCAATTGGTTGGCCAAAAGGCCAACCATGTTCTTGTTCCATTGTCACCAACACTTGCTGGCGACATCCCTCAATGATTGTTTTTTTTTTTTTGTCTTGGGTTGGCCGAAGCCAACCCTGCACACCTCTTTCTTTTCTTTTTTTTTTGTGTGCGGCGTTGCTTCCGCAACGTCTAGCCAAGAGCCGCCGCTGCTCTTCCCTTTCCCTTCTCTTTTTTTTTTTAACAGATTCAAACACCCTATAATCTCAAGATTAAAATCAACCCCTCTATTTCTATTAACCCAGATACGAATCTTATCAGACATATATCTCTACACCTATATAGCAACAATACATGTCCATAAAGTTCTTGGAACAATTAATACAACTACTAAAACTTAAAAGAGAAGTTTTCTTGCGTGAACTCGAGATTTACCGGTTTAGGTGCCTAGTTGTCGGATCGATTGACGGTGTCGCCTGCTTCTCCTTCTCTCCTCTCTGACGGCTCTTGCTCTAGGGAGGTAGACGAAAGAAAGGTAAGGTTGGGGTTATTTTTCTGTCTAGGGTTTTTTAATAAAATCCTAAACCTAGCACTACTTACTAGTAGGTAGCTTGGGTAAGAGTTTTAGTTTATTAGAACCCCTTATCCCATCCTACCGTTATTTTATTTTACTCCTTTTACATAGTAGCTTTATCTTTTTAATTAATTGAGAAAATAAAATGATAAAAGTAATAAAATTGGTGCCAACAGTCGTGGGTTTCACAGGAACAAAGTTTCAAGTGTAGAGAAAAAGAAAAAAAAGGAACGCAAGAATTCGACTGGTTTGGACAATGGACATATGAAATATGAACTTTTCTTCTAAAATTTCCTTGAGTTTCGTTTACTACGCAAAGATTTTCAAGCTTAGGAGCTGAAAAACATTTATGCAATTAGAGTAAAAGTTTGGTCAATTTTGATAGGTTTAGCTGTTGAAATCACGGGATTGGCAAGTCACTGTGCTCTTCTTATTAAATGTTATTACTTGTATCGCTGACTTCGGAATACTACTACTATTAAACCTGGACTTGCCGAACTAAGAACCTGAGCAGATAAGAAAGAGACATAGAGGAGTACCACTAGTTTTCTTGTACGAATTTAGAGGCATAGCCTGATGATTCCATAATGTTCCGTGGTTGGCGAACATAGAACCGAGGCATGGAAACTTAAACTTGAGTTTGGGAAACAAAAAAAAAAAAAAAAAGAGGAAGAAGAAGATCTTGGAGCTTGCTATCAGTAATTGCAACACATGAAGCAAGGGTGTTAGGATTTGGAATATTTTATTTAATTTATACTTTCGCCTTCTCATTTAGATTCTCACGTTTATATAAGCATGGTGTTTTGGTTTAATTTAATTAACTGTGACTTATGTATCCAAATTCTATGTTGGGTTTACTCAAGAAGAATCTTTGTATGAAAGTCTGTTATGTTTTGATTGGTTAGTGGAAACCAAAATACCAAGACATGTAAACCGTTTTCCTTAAGTTTGAAGTTGGCTACAAGTGCTGTATCGGGTCTTAAGAGATGATGTTTAATAGACTTTGTGAAATTTACACGTTGGGCCTTTTATTAGGTTATTAATTAAGGTTATTTTCTTTAGTGTTTTTGTTCGCACAATTGCACAAGTTTTGTAGATTTGACAAAGAGGGTCCCAACACATTTTCTTAGTTATTTTCACTAAAAGCCATTTAACTTAAATTAAGTCAAAATCCTAAATTGGTTTTTATGTGATAACACGTCTCGTAATTTAACACGCATCCAAATGCTTATGTTAAACTTTAGAGTTCGAAATTCTTTTCCATGTATTTAATCAGTAGCTCAGTAATGATTCAATTAAAAGTACAAGGCCAAAATCTTACAAATTGTAGAATAGCCTCTGAAGTTTGGGTTAATTAGGATGTGGTGTGAGGACCCGAAAATTTTCTTATTTTTATAGAATATTACTGGACTATTTAAATGATTATTCACTCATTTTTTTTGAATTAATTATTTCGATCATTTTAAATCCATTTATATGGAACGACGCTTCTTTTATGTTTTTAAAGCGTTTTGTTGGAAAATTCACTTTTTGAAAATTCGTTTAGTTTGGAATGACGAGTACACGTTTTTCGAGGCTATACTTGAATCGGGAGTGTATTAATATTGGAGAGTTAAGAATGATCAATGATAGATTAAGAAAGGCTAATTAAGGAATTAATACTAAACTCATGTAAGGATTCACAAGAAATTTATTTATTTTGAAACCCTAATTTGGGCTTATTTAATGATTTAATTGTCCATTTATTCCGAATATTATTTTCTAGACCTATTGAACCTAATTACATGGAATTATAACTTCATTATATTTTTAAGGTGACTTGATTCAAAATTTAATTTCCGGAAGCACGTTTAGTGAGAATAGTGGATAGTGCTTGGAAATTTTAACCAATTGAGAGTACAATAAGCTTGGAATATTGGAGACTTATACAATGGACCTAAATTAGGTATTTTAATGTTTAAATACTCAAGTGATAGTTATTAGTATTATCGTTATAAGCATTTCTCGGAGGTTTCGCGTTATAGCGTTAAAATTGACGGTACGCGTTTTCACACGCGCGACTTTATTTGAGGGACTTTAGACCCTTATTTCGGGACAATTAAGACTGAATAATATTTATATGAACATAAGTGCATTAGAGGTTTAGGGCACTAGTGAACCAAACGCGAGAGAAAATCGAGCCCTAAACGCACCAAAACGAGCCCTAATGAGAGTTGACCTTGGAGTGAATTTACACCACTCATTTTAATCTTCTCTTGGAAGCTAACCTTGATCAAATCTCACTCTCTCTCTCTCTCCTATCGCCGGCCAGCCCCCTCTCCCTCTCTAACTCCATTGTTTCAAAAATTTCTTCACCAAATCAACAACAAAACTCCAACCAATTTTCACCAAAACTTGTCGATCAACTAGCAAACTACTTGGAGGTTGGATCTAGCTAACCAAAGGGCTGCATTTCACGGTTTCTTGGAGCCTCTTGAGGACCGAAATTTTCTTATCTAAAGCACTAAGGAGGTATAACATAATCCAACACCTTAAACTTGGTTTATGGTAGTAGAAATGCATCTCTAAGCACTTGCATGTAAGTGGATGGCTTGATATTGTTGGAAAATTTGAAAAGTGGGCTCTATGAACTCCCACTCTTGGGTTGTTGCTGATAAGAGGTTTAATGTTGGATTTAATGGTGGTTTAGTGGTTAAAATGATAGATATATGGAGAATAGGGCTGGTGACGACTCGAGCTGCTCGCGAGCAGCTCGAGTCAAAGCTTGGCTCGAGCTCGTGTTGACCGAGCTCGAGCCGAGCTCGAGCAGTTCGTTAAGATAAACGAGGCGAGCTCGAGCCTTCGTTTCTTAGGCTCGATAGCTCGACGAGCCGCTCGTTGGGCTCGAGTAAGTGTGAAATTACAAAAATACCCTTGATTCAATTAAAATTTACATGTTTTCTGCGCACTAAGCTATAATCGATGTTCAGCCACTGTTGGTAAACTTTCCTCCTTCCTTCACTTAGGTTAACTTGTATGCTCTGCTGACTCCTTCGATTGATCTTCTTCCTCCGCCACCGACTGTCCCAAACTCCCAATTTCCACTTCCGTCACTGCCATTGCTGCTACCGCTAGCTGCATCTCGAGTTTCTTCACTTCCTCCCACTTCAGCCACAGTCATCGGTGCTACTGCTAGCTGCATCTCCACCGCTTCCGCCATCTCCACTTCAGCAACCTCCAAGCCGTGCAAGAATCTGAGTGCGCAACCCACTGCCGGAGGCTGACTGACGGACGAGGAACTGGAAGGTGATCCACAGTGCCAAGAATCTGAGTGCACAACCTCCCAATCTGATTGCGCAACCTCCTTTAGCAACCACCACTTCCGCACTTCCGCCAGCTCCGCTTCAGCTCCGCAACCGCAAGTGCCAACTCGACTAGCACTTTACTTTCCCTCTTTTCTTGCACCAGGCTGACTGACGGACTCTCCAAAGTCCGAACCCAACCAGCTTCCCGGCTCATCCCCATCTCCGGGCTTTGTCCCCAACTTCCCTAGATTTTGCAGGTATGAACTGACATTGGTAATTCTGTAAAAAGGTTAAATCTTATTAAAACAGAGGTGTAAATATTAAAACATAAGCTATTTAAACAGTAATCCAAGAGAAAGGAAATACAGGTAATGGAGAAATTTTGCCAAATCGACGAATGAAAGTTCATAAAGTCTGCAATTGAGAAGTTTCAACCCAAAATAATCCCAGTTCCAGAATTTAAGTCCAAAGTCAGTAATAGCAAGCTTCCTGGATTTACATCCAGAAAATACACTCGTCAAAAAGAAAGACACCCACAGTTTGCAAAACTGCAGGAAAACTGAAATTTTGAGCTATGAAATCAGGATTAGAATAAATACAGGAAGGTTCTGATTTTGCTCATGCAATTCAATTATAGCAGCATAGACAGAGAATTAATCAACGCCTTACAGGATTATTGACTTCCTACATCAAACAGAGTAGAAAAAACCCATTTCACCATGAAAATTAAAATGTTCAAAGATAGAAAAATTACCCGACTAGGAGCAGCAGCTTTACTAGTGTAGTCGATGATGAATCCAGGCACCATAAGGAACCCATGTTTAGCTGTGGGTAGGCTTAAGGAACCCATTTCTTGCAGCTTCCCTAGCTTATGTTTTAATATTTACCCTTTTTACTGTCTATTTACTTCTGCATTGGTTGTAATGGGATTTGTGGTGGTTATTGTGTTTGAAATTGGTCTAGCAAACTTTGAATAGACTTGGTCACGACTCACGATCATGTTGAAGAATCTGGATTTCTGCACTTGTTTCTCTACCATGAGCTCTGGCACTTATGATTTCTACACTGTCTATAATAATTATGCCTAGATTGGTTCCAATTTTGTGATGTCCCATGTTTTGCTAATAATAATGCTTACAATTGTATAATTTTTTGGATTCTGATAATAAAAATGCTTAAAATGAAATGGAGACAGTGCTAAGAGGCTTGATATTGCTCCAGATCTTGTAGTAACTATGGGATAGTGGCATTTAAGGAGACATCTGTTTAATTACTTATTTTTTTGGGGGTGAAAACTGTGTTGACACTTGACAGTACAAGCTACTTATTATCATTCCATGGTCATGTATGTTCTTGTCATTATGAGCCTTGCTGTCCTCTTGTTTCTTGAAAATAATTACTACTACTAACTTGTTTACTAGTAATAGTAATCTGTTTTGGGACTAGAGAATGCTGCTCATGTTCCTTTTTTTCTTTTGGCATGTTAAAAAAAATTGAGAATATAAGATGGATACGTCCAACCAAGAGCAGTCTTCACCAATTAATAGATCAGTTGGTGATTCCGCTAGTCCGGTGAATATTTTTGACAAGGCTATTGCTATTAACATTGATAAAGAGCTGGAATTATCTCTTGGTGATGAAGAATTAGGGAGTGAAGATGAAGCATTAGAAGGTGATACACATACAACCACTCAAACAGTTGTGGAAGAAGCTGATGCGGATGATGGCTTGGATGCTTTTCGGAAAAAAAAGAGGATAAAAAAATCAGTAGCATGGGATGACTTCAAAGATGTTGAAGTTGGCCATCAAAAAATTCTTATGTCGGAGTGTATTCATTGCCATGCAAAGTTCAAGAAGACGAAAACTAGTACAACTTCAAGTTTGCTGAGGCATAGGAAGTCATGTGCTATCCGATTGCAAAAACTCAAAAAAGCAACACAACAAACAAAGATCAATTTCCCATCTGCTGATTCTGCCGAAGCTTCTCAAACCTACCTTCACTCCGGGAGGTTTGATATGGCAGTCATGAGAGAGGCTACTGCTGAATGGGTGCTTATGCATGAGCATCCATTTTCAATTGTGGAGGAAGAAGGCTTCAATTTGATGCAAAAAAGAGGGATGCCGGAATGGCAAAGAATCAGTCGGACTATGAACAAAAACGACTGCACATCAGTTTATGAAAGAGAGAAGACAAAATTGAAGAACCAATTAAAGAAAGTCAAGAAAATTAGCTTGACTACAGATCTTTGGAAGTCCAAGAACCAAAAAAATGAGTATATGGTCATAACCGGACATTGGATTGATAGCAATTGGAGATTGCAGAAACGGGTTCTCAACTTTGTGCACGTCCCTCCTCCACGTCGGGGCATCCAAATTGCGGATGCTATTTTCAAGTGTTTAACGGATTGGGGAATTGAGAGCAAGATTTATACAGTCTCAGTTGATAATGCCTCAAATAATGACAGTGCACTGAGATGTTTAAAGGACACTTTCTCCCGAAACAAGTGTCTATTAGCAAAAGGAAAGTTGTTTCATGTGAGATGTTGTGCGCATATACTGAATTTAATGGTTCAAGATGGACTCAGTCAAATCAAGGAAATAGTTGGAACAATCAGGGACAGTGTGGAGTTTATCAATAAGACAGATGCAAGACGCCTTCAATTTGCTGAAATTGTACGCCAGCTGCAGTTGCCAGAAAAAATACTAATTTATGACTGCAAAACAAGGTGGAATTCTACTTATGAGATGCTAACTTGTGCACTGGAGTTTCAAGATGTTTTTCCCAGGTACAGAGATAGAGAGCCAAATTATGATTTCTGTCCAACTTTGGAAGATTGGGAAAAGGTTACAAAAGTGTGCAATATTTTAAAAGTTTTTTGGACAGCAACTCATGTGATATCTGGTAGTGATTATCCGACTGCAAATTTATATCTAAATGAAGTTTGTCGGATTAAAGTACTACTAGATAGTAAGGTTGATGATGAAGATGATTTTGTCCGGTCAATGGTGCAAAAGATGAAGTTGAAATTTGATAAGTACTGGGGAGAGTGTAACTTGTTAATGTCTATAGCAGCTATTTTGGATCCCAGATGCAAGATGAGAGTTATAAACTATTGTTTTCCATTGCTTTATCCTCCACATGAAGTGCAAAGCAACATAGGCAAGGTTCGACAAGCCTTGTATGACCTATATGATGAATATGTGGAGATACATGTTTCAGGCCAAAGTGGATCATCTTCTCAACTACTAGTCGGCAATGATCATCCAACCAAGAGCAGCAGTAGTGCATCTTCATCAGTGTCCCATGTTTCGGGTATGAGTGAATTTCTGACCCACATTGCTACCGTTGAGAGTGTTCAACCCATCAAGAATGAGTTGGATACCTACTTTGAAGATGGTCTCCTCACAGCTGCAGATGATTCAACGGTAGATATCGTGAATTTGGATGCCTTGAAGTGGTGGAAAGACACAACAAAATACAAGATTCTTCCCAAGATGGCTGCTGACATTTTAGCCATTCCAATAAGCACTGTAGCTTCGGAAGTTATATTTAGTGCTGGAACCAGAGTAATCGACTCTTACCGTGCTTCCTTGGCTCCAGAAACTGTAGAAATGTTGATGTGTGCTGGAGATTGGTGTCGTAAGGTACACGGGGTGAAGAAAAGGGAAAAGGTAACAAAAAAAATAAAATTATCACACATAATATTTAAATTCGGTCTTACAATTTCTTAATTTTTTTATTTTATTTTTTTTGTTTTTTCAGAAATTGAAGGATAAACAAGAGATTGTGTTGCCTATTTCTTGACTTTGGAGATGTTTGAGGTAATTTACCTTTAATTTCCTATTTAGACTTTGGTTTTCTTTGATTGGAATTGTCATAAAGATGTGCTGAAAAGGAGGGTTTTGGTTGAAGATGCAAATGGTGGCTGTTTCCGTTTCTTATGAGGTCTGCTTCAGTTGGTATGTTTCATTCTGTATGAAAGGTTGTGCAATGGATTTATTGGAAAGATTTGATCTTTTTCAGTTTGTTTGGGTGGTCTGTTTTGAGCTTCAAAGATTCCATTTTGATTGTTTTCAAGCATGTTTAAGTAAAGCAGTCTTAAGTTCTTTTGTTGTATGGTTGCTAAGCAGACTTTGTTTTTCTCAGTATATGGTTTCAATCATAGGATAATCTGCTTTTTGTCTTGGATGTTATTGTTGTATTGGATTGATTATGTAGTGATTTTCTTGAAACTGCCATTGGCTTGTTTTCTTTAGGCTTTGAAGTTTCGGTTGTACAGCTTTGCTTATTAGTTAGGCGCTATTTTATAACATCCGAATACACATGATGCTTTTACACTAGTGTGTGGTTATATTTGTTGAGTTATTGTGATTGATCCTTCTCAGTATTTACAGTTTCAATAGAAAGTCGTGAAATTTGTTGAGTTGTTTGAAGTTATCTGATTTTCTTTTTCCGGGCAGGTTCTTCTGCAAAGATAATTAATTTTTGCCCAAGTTTTTTTTTGCTTTCTCTGTAAAATGGGTAGAGGGAGACTAAAACAGCTTAACGAAATTGGGGCTGGACTTTCGTGCCTATATATCTTTTCAATTGGATGTATCAAGCTGTCTACAACAGATATTTTGTGTTGTAAATTTGTGATAGCTTGTAATATTTTGAGCTTTGGCTGAAAAATTGGACTAAAAGACCTGTATTTCCTCATATAATTTCATTTTAATGAGTATATTTCTATCTTTTGAAGTTCTTGATGGATTGAAGAAGCTCTTGCATGTTGCCTGCAGGTTGGTTCGTAGATCCATTGCTGGCATTAGGGAAGATTACAAAGGTAACCTACTGAGACTGAAGGGATGTGTCTTTTCAAATATGTGCTGAGACAATTGCTAAATATATTCCTGATCAGTGAAGTTATCAAAATTTGTATTAATGGATTTTTGTGGACATTTGGATAATTTGTATTAGTGGATAATTTTTGGATAATTTGTATTAGTGGACATTTGGACATTTATGATTGTATTAGTGCATAATTTGTAGGCCTCAAAATCAAGAATATGTGAAAAATTGTAGTTATTTCATGCGCAAATTTTGTCAAAAAATGGGGAAAAAATGCTGTATTCTTGCTTAAAGTTTCAGAAATTTTCGAGCTATTTTTGAGTTCGAACTCGAGCTCCAAACGAGCTAGAATTCGAGCTGCTTTCGAGCTTCATGCGAGCTAGAAAATCGAGCGAAACTCGAGCTATTCGCGAGCCAGATTTCGAGCTAAGCTCGCGAGTCATAAACGAGTCGATCTCGAGTTTTCCTTTTCTTACGTCGAGCCGAGCTCGAGCTCTATTTTTCGAGCTCGATGAGCTCGAGCTCGAACTCGAGCTCTCATATAAATACGCCTGACTCGACTCGATAAGCTCAAAACTCGACTCGATTCGGCTCGTTTGCACCCCTAATGGAGAATTATTGTTGGAAACTCAAAGTTGAGGCCACGACAAAAATTTCCGAAACTGCCCCTGCTTTGTTCGGCCATGATAAGGCCAATTTTTGATGATCTAATGGCTTGAATCTGATGTTTATATGTTGTATTAGATGTGTAAAAATTTTCATTGGAAAACATTAACGTTTGGATGGGCAAATGAATTTATTTGTGAACTAGTCAAGCTGGAAAACTGTTTTCCGATAACCCTGTCCAGTGGTAGCATTTTGACCATAACTTTGTCCTCCGACGTCGAAATCGAGTGTCGTCAGTGGCATTTGAAGCTAGACATCCATACCTTTCCAACGGTATAAAATGCATGTTCTGGTTCCATGTGTGGGAGCCGAACCATTCGTTTTAAGATAGCAGTCCTGTTTCTCTGTTCTGCTGGAATGATTTGTAGAAGCAGCAACTTGAGGCTCAATTTCGAGCTGGTTGTTTGCCAAATTTCAAAATGTTTTCTTCTGTGAATTTTTAGCCCTATGAATGTATTTTCCAATTCCATAAACCATGCTCAATTCCGAGTTAAGTCGACTGAGTTGTGATCAAAACAAGAACACTGCTCTGTTTTGGAAAAACCTAGTTTTGGACAGATTTGAGATGAGACTTGTTGTGGTCTTACTAAATGAAATTCTTGGTGTTAAACACCTACCAAATGTACCATGAATGTTCCTTAGACTTTCCTTTCACATATGAACCATGATTGGAGGATTTTCTTAGCCAAACGATTGGATTTGGAAAGAAAAGGATTAGAGGCAGATTGCCTTAAGAATTTTTCCAAACTTTAGTTGGTTCGTTGACTACCTTCCCGAAGGTATTTTTCTGTGAAATTTGATAGAGAGATACCCTTCATATAAGAGTAAAATACTGCCAATTTTGGTACCAATCCAAGTTCGTTTCAATACCTAACTAAACTTCTAATGTTGGAAGTTCAAATCTGGAAATTCTTCTCCAGTCTTGAATTTTCCCCAACTTTGAGCTACCGTATCTCGGTACTCGAAACTCCGATTCTTGATCCGCTTGCTCTTCTATAAACCTCACTTGCAACTCTAATTGATACAAATTTCAGACGCCGGTTCACAACGTGTGAATTTTTGCCAAATTTTCAAAGTTGGACAAAATCCAACTTAATTCTGCCTTGTGAACCGAGACAGTACCTTCAAACTCGTTTTTGAGCACTTTCCACTTTGATTCATGGAAAAGTGTCTTCTAGAAACTTGTAGTACTTTCAAAGAGGTTTCCGACGGTATAAAGTTTTTCCAATTCTTGACTTATGTCGAGTGAGTTACGATTTTTCAAAAATTTATAACAAAACTGAAATTTTCCAACTTTCAAGGAAATAAAGTTTTTCAAGAACTCTTTATTCTTTTGATATTATCTAAATGTTTTATCCCCGATTTCCTAGATAAAGACTTAAATACTCTTGAACGTTATCAAACCCCACTCGAACCTCGATTTACGAGTAATTGAGGTTCGATTTCATGAGATTTCCTTAGATTGTACTAGTGTACAATCTTCCTTAACAATTGGGATATATGAGTGATACTTCACTATTATTTGCTCTGGCGCACACGAGGACCCACAAAAGGATCCCACGGTGGACGCTTAAACTTCGAGTGCCCTTTTCTTCTCGTTTTACTTGGTGAGTGTCAAGTGTGTGTTACTTGAACTCCTGTGAATTCGATACATAATTACTTGTTATTGATACTTGAGATTTTGGAAAATGGAGTCGAGTGTGTACTTTATCGCGCTCGTTCTCATTTGAAATGATTTAACTCGTGCTCAAATTGTTTGAATATATCAATTGCTCGAATACATCGATTACTTGTATATATCAATGCTTGATACATGATATGGTATGCTATGGCTGCATACGTCGTTGGAGTGAATCTCCTCGACACATAAATGCACATGGGGACGCCCACATCTCATTGGCCGACCTTGGACTCGAGCCGGCATGGGCTTGGTCGGGAATCTTGGCGAACCATGAGATATATAAGATTGACCTAATGAGATGTCTTACTTGACATACTCGAATAGTATCGCCACAAACAAATAACAGGCGGGCCCGATACAGGGGTATGTAAGGTGAAAGGGGACAGGTTAAGTGGAGTTCTACGGACTAAACCTACCCGATTGGCGAAGTGTCAATTCGTGGAGGTTATTGCTCGTGCAAGTGGAACTTAACTCCTGAGAACTACTATATCCTTGAATTGTTTCTGTTTATTTTTTTTCCGCTCGAATTGTTAATTATTGCAATATTATTGCTCTATTTGTTAAATTGGGATTGTTACTTGAACAATGTGCTTGCATGTGTGTTCTTGGCCTCACGAGCGTTTTGCTCACCCTGTAGATTTGTTTTCCTTAACAGGAATGGGTTTGGAATGAGACTCGAAGGAACTCCCTTTTGATGTACTTTTGTATTAGGCTTTCTAATGTATTTTGGACTAGACCTCTTGTTGGTTGTGCTTTTGGAAACCTAATGTATGATTTGGATATTTGATGTATTTGGCTGTAGTACATTTTGGGTTTCGATGTACTTTTGGAAATCCGAGACAAGGATTGGATAATTGTTATGTAAGGTTAAGTTTAAAGTTTTTTCGCACTTTCTTACTTTATCTGGTATTGTTGAATAGTATTACGTTAAGCTTGAATGGAAATTGCCTTGAGTCCTGGCGAGAGTTGGGCAGGCGTCCCGCGGATACCCTTTGGTTTGCCTTAGGGAGAAGTGGGGGCGTCACATGTGGTAGCTAAAGTATTTGGAAAAAAAATTTCCTTTGTGGCTCAAAAGTTTTGAAGTTGGACTAGTTTCAGATTAAAGAACCCTTTTTGCTTAAATTGAAAACAAGTTGTTTAAAGAATGACACAATTAAAATAAGTATAATTTGGTCAAATCCAATGTGTCTTTTAATAAAGCCAACATTATTATAAAGATTACTTTTGGCCTAAATGAATCCAAGGACTCTTTTAACAACCCAAATAAAAATTGTTAATCCAACTATAAAAATAAACAAGGCTTTTTCATTAGTGGGGTTTAGTTCTAGATCCAAACCCCAAATTCAAATTCGATCTGAACTAATGTGCACCATTTCTATAAAAGTAAATGAATTGATAAATGAGTTAAATAAATAAATGAATAAATAAATAATTAACGCTTATTTCAAGGATAACCAAATTAAGGAATTTTCTAAAAAGGGAAAACTTTCTAAAAATGGGAAATATTCTATTTTCAAAAATTATTCAAGTACATTCTAGAGTATGCCCAAACATATTTCTAAGGTTATTTAAAATAGGATTAGGTATTTTAGGGGTTTAGGCAATGAATTAATTAAGGTTTATATGTTATTGATCACAGGTGAAAGCAAGTTTAAGGCATGTTAAGATATTTTCAAGTCAGCATATTAAGGTAGGTGGTGCTTATTCCTTTGGATTTTCTAAAATGTGCATGTGACGTGTGAAATGATTTTTTGTTACGAAAAGCTCTAAACGATCTTGGAAAAGATGGTAGGAACTATAGTCCTGTCATTGTGATGATTGAGTGAAGATCAGGAAAAATGTTTGATCGGTTATGAATAGTCATTGTATGGATAAATTAAGTGAAGATCAAGGAAAATGCTTAATCTACTGCTCTTCTAGAAGAGGTTCAGTCTTTAGGCTGAGTACTCAAAAGTCGAATATTGCATGCACTTGTTTATGAGCTATGTTTGTGAAATGAGATGACATGATTGATATGTTTTATGATTTGCAAGTATATTCATTGAATATGATCATGTCATGTTATGTATATTTCTATGCCATGTTCGACGAGAGCCACCTCTAGAACCTACATGATTAAGTGCCATGTCAGACAGAGGACACTTATGTGCATGCCACTGACCTTCAATGAAATATGTTTATGTAATATATAGAATGGGATGACAAATGTTTTTAATTGATGTATGCATATGGTGTAGTGTGATCGAATTTGCAAATGTATATAGTATGTGTATAGCTATATGATCCGACAGGGGAGTAAGTACTATCTGCTGGGCATACGTCGATTCAACCCACGTCTCTTTATTTTTCTTTGCTGATCAAGAAAGCCAACTCATGTACATTTAGAAGATAAGTGAGAAATGTATATAGATAGATGTTTAAATTCTAGAAAGTTAGAGTAAAGCATTTTGTAGGTGCAATTTGGTGAAATGTATGTATTTCATTGGTATCTGTAAGATTTAAATTTTAGTGAAATTTTGTAAGTTATGATCATGATACTTTATATTTATGGGAGTAAGATTCCATAGATACGACGTGTCACATTGGAAATCCGATCTAGGGATCTGGATTTGGGGCGTGACATTAAACTTAAGGGTCAAAGGATAAGTTGGTTCACAAAGCTGATTTAATACAAATAAGGGAATAAAAAGAAAAGAAAGGGCCTCATTATGCTTCCAATTTGAACAAAAAGGATCCCGAGTCCAAGCCTTTCCTTAGTTCCTTTTCATTGCAAACAATTTCATCTTTCTTCTTCTTTTTTTTTTTATTTTAACCGTGCGTCCATGTGTAAGTTTATATGTGTCGTATGTGTGTGTTTGTGTGAAAATTGACTGACAAAAATAACTGAGAGATAGATTGAATGTTGGGAGTGAATTGTGTTGGGTTACTATGTGTAATGTGTGAGGAGACTTGTGGGGAGAGAAGTGGAAGAAATGATAGGTGGTAAGAAACTTCTTGGAAGCTCAATTATCATTTATCATTAGATAATTTCTAGAAAAAAAGTTTTTCTCTCTCCAAAAGTGAGAGCTTCTCTCTCATAAAGTAGAGCTCTTCTCCTCGTTGTAGGAGTTTGTTCCTGAAAACTCCCGCCCAATAATTAAACTCAAAATTTTCAAATACCAGAACACAATCTCCAAAACTTCGGAGCTCAAGAATGTCCGAGCAGAGATCTCTAGAAGATACTTCTTAAATCATCAATACCCTAGAGCTAAGACCCGATTGTTTGCACTATCCAAACCTTTTACAACATTTGTTTCCAAATCTACCAAGATCAGCTCTTTCCTCTCCGCAACTGGAAACACTAGTACCTAACCATGAGCTAGAGGCAGAGTCCATGCACACATAGATTAGACCCTTGTAGTTCTAGGCCCTGTGTAGGAGGGGAAGGGTTTTTTCTCCCATTTTCCTTTTATTTTTAATTTTTAGCTAGCCTTTTTTCATCTTTTCTTTCCTCTGCTTTATGCTTTTGTTAAAACACTAGTCATATTATAGCTTTTCTCCTGTCTTGTATCAAGGTTGCGTTTGTTTCTTCAACAGGTTGAGTAGGAGCTCTTTGCATTTTGAGATAGTACTGGGAAAATCGTGAATCCTCCAAAAGGAGATGGAGGAAGTTCTTGTCAGTGCGTTGAAAAGGTTTGATCTGTTGGAGAAAGAGGTGGAAGGAATAGATCTGAGTGATGAGGATGTGGAACTAAGTGTACAGGACTATAGAGGAAGTCTAGTGGGTAGAATAATGGGTGATAAGATAGCAAATTTCACAGGAGTTAAAAATTTCACCAATCACGTCTGGGGTTACCCCAGGAACCTAAGATTGATGGAAATAGGACCCAATGTGTTTCAATTTCAGTTAGAGAAAGAGGTTGAAAGGGAAAGATGTGACAGCCCCACCTCACCCTAGGGCGAACCAAAGGGTTCGGCGGACCGCCTGCCCAACTCTCGCCGGGACTCAGTCGTTCACTTCAGTCCTCAATCAAAACCAGAATAAAATCACAAGAAAGAGTATAATAACAATCCAAAACTTAAAGCGAAACTTATATACATTGCTATCTCAAAAGGGAGTACAAATATCGAATATACAACGGTTCTCAATTCTGCATACATCCATCCCATGCCAAACACTAGGGCGAGAACCATTACAAAATCAGAGATCTAGCCTAAGCTAGTCTATACAAAGCTCCCGTCCCCTGTTAAGGAAAACAAAACTAAAGGAATGAGCTAAAAGCTCAGTGAGGTTCCGAACACATAATCAAACAATCAATCCAATATATTAAACAAAGAGTACAAAAAATTCAAGAAACATTTACAATGGAAAGCGATAATAACACATTCATTAAAAGGATATGGGCTCATAGGGAGCCATTTATTCGTTCGTTCATTTGTTCTCCTGTCATTCCCCTTATTCCTCCAATCATTTGAAAATGCATTTTCGTAAGTAAAACTCTCGTTCATTCGTTCATTTCATTCACCCCCTTCTGGATGTTGGCCAGGCTCCATCCGACAACAAGGTAATACTCGAGTATACCAAATATTCACCCAGGGTCACCATATCGCCCGACCGAATCCGCTCCTGATTCGAGTCGATCGGTAACGAAGGGCAGGGCCCAATTTAGCCAAAAGGCTTACAGCATGCACAAGTAACGTTTCAATCATTGAATCATTGAAAATTTCACATTCATTTAGGTCGAGTGTGATAAAGTACACACTCGCCTAGAAAACTCGTTTTGGAAATCGTTGAAAGCACTTAACACATTATCAAACAACAGCAACAAGCCATGAAATCAAGGAAAATATAACAAACAAGGAACACTCACCTATTTACGCAAAATAACGTCCAAAATATCCTTCTGGATAACACCCTCAATCACCAAGGAAGCCTAATATAATCAAAAGAACATATTATGCTTTAACCATCAAAGGTTTAAGTGATTCAAAGAAAATCCGAATACTTACTAGTACAATGTATACATATGAGTTTTAAAGTGAAAAGAGTACATTTAGATTTTACGGCCGAGGAAAGAAAAATAAATAAACCCTAAATTCACACCTAAAGCCTCGCTTGATAAAATTAGGTTTTGCGACTGAGAAACCCTATGCAACTCTTTTTTGTTTCGAACAGAAAAGGAATAAATATTTGAAGTTCAAAACTTGACATTCGTAACTAAGTATCATGCTTAAAACGGTTGTCACAATCACCATGCGGAAAAGTACAAGTTCAAATGGAATCTAGCTCAAGTAACACCATTAAAGAAAAGTAAGTCCAACGCTTTCCCAAATCACATTTCGAATCTCACTTTTACTTATTCAAACTTCAAGAAAATAAATGGACAGCATTTTCCCTTAATTTCTTCACTTTCCATCCTACAATCAAAGACCAAATCTCATCCCAAATCAAATACAATTTCACATACAAATCAAAGGCGATAAAACACCTTTCGGTATAACAACCACAACCGAAGCTATACTTATCGGATGGAAACGAATCTTATGGCGTTTCGAAGCCAAGACATATAGCTACATTTCTTATGAAGACTTCAAAGCCAAATCATGCATTTTCATGGTAAAAAATGGAAATCTCCACGAAAACAGAAATCTGTCCGCAAAATAGAGCTCATGGGCAGTCAAGGGTATTTTGATCATTTCACATGCTACAGTGCTCCGATTGAGTTGAAAATTTACAGGTAACTAGCTAACGCAATTATCAACAACTTTCATGTTTTGGGCAAGGGCTGATTTGGCCTCCTTCAAGGATGAACATGCAGTGTAAAATCAGGACAAATTACTAACCCTAAACTGAAATTTTCCGCACAAGCTGAAATTTTCCGCAAATAACCGCAATTAACGCACAAGGGATCCATTTAACACAATTTAGAGTCATCAATCCAAGGCCAACCATAATCATCATATGAAAACAGAAAATTTCAAAAAAAATCAGAAATTTAGCTAACTCCACTTTAATCCATGAAATCTTCCACAAAGTAGCATCTATACCAACTATAAGCCACTACTTATCAATTGATTGAAGTAAAGAGGAAGTTTGTAAACAAAGTACCTTGACACCTCAAGAAAGATGATAACTTAGGATTTTTCCTTCACAAATCCCTCCACTAGAAGCTTTAATCCTCCTTAGTAAGCAACTTGGATGGAATAATTTGATAATTCAACGGTTGAAACTCAAGATTTGAGCAAGAATTGAAGTTGAAGTTGAAGAAACTCTCTCTTGTTCTTTCCTCTCCATAAATTTCGGCCAAGACAATGAAAATGGAAAGAAATTGGGTCAAAATTTGGTTTAGTAAAGGTTAAGACAAGTCCAAGTCAAAGTCAAGGTCCAATGTTTCAAGGACAAATGGCATCCAAGGGTTAATCCTCATCTTGTTGTCTTCCAATGGTTAATCCCTCTAGGTAACCTCTAATTATTTCCTAGCACCTTGTAAAATAATATTTCTTGATACAAAACTTCAATTAATCGGCAAAAATTTATCGCGCTTAACGCACTAGCGGGCCCCACATCCACAATACGCTTCAAACTTAATATGAACTAATTTTAAACTAGAAAAATTACTTGAAAACTCTACTCACTTATAAAAATCTCTGGAAAATCAATATAATAGGGTATAATAAAGAAAATGCATGCGAGAAAATAAAATAAAAATATTATGAAATAAGGAAGATTTACGGGTCCTCACACTCTTCTCCCCTTAAGAAATTTCGTCCTCGAAATTTTTCTATTAACGGGATCTATCAAAATCTAAAGTAACCAATGACTTGTACCTTCTACGTCCTCAGAAGAAACGAGGATCTTCATTCCAGTCCCTTCTCCATTTGACGGTCCAGGGTCAGTCTTGGTTGGTTGCTGGGTTCCTTTCTTTTCACACAATTGAACCGGGCAATTTGAAATCCTGTGCTTGGCGCTCCCACAGCACAGACACCTTCCCCCCTTTTTCCAACAACCCACTTCGATATGATTGGATTTTCTACAATAGCCACAAAATGGGAAAGGGATTGAGGTTTGATCTCCTCGTGAGATACCTCTCAGTGGTCCTTCTCCATCTGGGTTTCCTCTCGGAGTATCTTCCCTAAGTGTCTCCAAAATTTTCACACCACCCGCTCCACGACCCATCTTAGCGAATGGCCTACCTCGCTCACCCTGTTTTGGCCTTTGACTTTCAAGAGATTTACCCCTTTTCTTTGCATGGAAGATCTTCACTTGTGGCCTTGCAATTTCTGTCCTTGGAGCTTTCTCCGGAACCCCCATAGAAGTAGTGCTTTGTGCTATTGCAAAGGCCTCCTCGGAAATCCCTTCGTATTTCCTTTTTATCTCAATGTTCTTGTGCAAGAGCTCAATTTTCTCCGAATACTCGTGCTTCCATCGCCCTTCCCGGTACTCGGCTAGTCTCCTTTGGACCTCTATTTCGTCTCCAAGAACCGCAATTTTCTTATACATATCAACCCAATGTGCCATCTCACGAAATCGCTAGAACTCAGATGATAGCCTACCGGGTAAAACAATTGGTCATTATAAGTTCCTAAGTACAAGTGGCACTCTCGGTCCTTGTCTTTGTTCGACTGTTGTTTCCCTTTCTTCTCTTGGCTCTTGGACTCGCTTAGTTCCACGGCCACGACTACGTCCGTGACTACATCTTTCCTCCATATTATCTTTATTTATTTTATTCTTTTTTTCCTCTCTCTTTTCTTTTCTTTTCCCGAAAAGATAATTTAGTAAATAAACATAGTAAATTGACTAAAGTAACTAAATTCTAGTGCACCAAATATACAAATAGACATATACACACATAACACACCACATATCAAGAAGACAGATGGTCAAATACACACATACATATCAAATTAGACAGATAATCATATACACAAATACACAAACTAATGTCATGTCATACAATATAAGGGGTAAATCAAAAGAAAAGGCGATATCGACCCAGTCTCAGTTGAATAATTCCGTCCGGTCTCTCACGTCACTTACTATCCAAACTAGATGTCTATTGACCTCTTGTACTCATTTTAGCCAGACAAAACCTATTCATGTTCCCAAAATGCAAGTCTCAAATACTTAACATCGCCTCAACTCTGGAGTACTCGGGCACAAGAATCCGAAAGAAGATAATTCACATCTCGAGCTGGCCAGTCCCAAGAGTAAACTATCTACAATCGAGATTCCTACCTGGCGTACCTATCTATGGTTCTCAGATACCATGAAAAGATTTAAGGCCTATAACACTTATGATTCATAGCTTATGCTCGAACGAGCACTTAGTCCTTCATACTTATTCATCACTTAGCCCAAACTCACTCCGCGCAGAGACCATACGAAGCAGGTTCTGATACCAACTGTGACAGCCCCACCTCACCCTAGGGCAAACCAAAAGGTTCGGCGGACCGCCTACCCAACTCTCGTCGGGACTCAGTCGTTCACTTCAGTTCTCAATCAAAACCAGAATAAAACCACAAGAAAGAGTATAATAACAATCCAAAACTTAAAGCGAAACTTATATACATTGCTATCTCAAAAGAGAGTACAAATATCGAATATACAACGGTTCTCAATTCTGCATACATCCAGCCCATGCCAAGCACTAGGGCGAGAACCATTACAAAATCAGAGATCTAGCCTAAGCTAGTCTATACAAAACTCTCGTCCCCTGTTAAGGAAAATAAAACTAAAGGAATGAGTTAAAAGCTCAGTGAGGTTCCGAACACATAATCAAATAATCAATCCAATACATTAAACATAGAGTATAAAAAATTCAAGAAACATTTACAATGGAAAGCGATAATAACACATTCATTAAAATGATACGGGCTCACAAGGAGCCATTTATTAGTTCGTTCATTCGTTCTTCTGTCATTCCCCTTATTCCTCCAATCATTTGAAAATGTATTTTTGTAAGTAAAACCCTCGTTCGTTCGTTCATTTCATTCACCCCCTCCTAGACGTTGGTCAGGCTTCACCCGACAACAAGGTAATACTCGAGTATACCAAATATTCACCCAGGGTCACCATATCGCCCGACCGAATCCGCTCCTGGCTCGAGTCGATCGGTAACGAAGGCAGGGCCCAATTTAGCCAAAAGGCTTACAGCATGCACAAGTAACGTTTCAATCATTGAATCATTGAAAATTTCACATTCATTTAGGTCGAGTGCGATAAAGTACACACTCGCCTAAAAAACTCATTTTGAAAATCGTTGAAAGCACTTAACACATTATCAAACAACAGCCACAAGCCATGAAATCAAGGAAAATATAATAAACAAGGAACACTCACCTATTTACGCAAAATAACTTCCAAAATATCCTTCTGGATAACACCCTCAATCACCAAGGAAGCCTAATATAATCAAAAGAACACATTATGCTTCAACCATCAAAGGTTTAAGTGATTCAAAGAAAATCCGAATATTTACTAGTACAATGTATACATATGAGTTTTAAAGTGAAAAGAGTACATTTAGATTTTACGACCGAGGAAAGAAAAATAAATAAACCCTAAATTCACACCTAAAGCCTCGCTTGATAAAATTAGGTTTTGCGGCAGAGAAACCCTATGCAACTCTTCTTTGTTTCGAACAGAAAAGGAATAAATATTTGAAGTTCAAAACTTGACATTCGTAACTAAGTATCATGCTTAAAACGGTTGTCACAATCACCATGCGGAAAAGTACAAGTTCAAATGGAATCTAACTCAAGTAACACCATTAAAGAAAAGTAAGTCCAACGCATCCCCAAATCACATTTCGAATCTCACTTTTACTTATTCAAACTTCAAGAAAATAAACGGACAGCATTTCCCCTTAATTTCTTCACTTTCCATCCTACAATCAAAGACCAAATCTCATCCCAAATCAAATACAATTTCACATACAAATCAAAGGCGATAAAACACCTTTCGGCATAACAACCACAACCGAAGCTATACTTATCGGATGGAAACGAATCTTATGGCGTTTCGAAGCCAAGACATATAGCTACATTTCTTATGAAGACTCCAAAGCCAAATCATGCATTTTCATGGTAAAAAATGGAAATCTCCACGAAAACAGAAATCTGTCCGCGAAATAGAGCTCATGGGTAGTCAAGGGTATTTTGGTCATTTCACATGCTACAGTGCTCCGATTGAGCTGAAATTTACAGGTACCTAGCTAACTCAATTACCAACAACTTTCATGTTTTGGTCAAGGGCTGATTCGGCCTCCTTTAAGGACGAACATGCAGTGCAAAATCAGGGCAGATTACTAACCCTAAGCTGAAATTTTCCGCACAAGCTGAAATTTTCCGCAAATAATCGCAATTAACGCACAAGGGATCCATTTAACACAATTTAGAGTCATCAATCCAAGGCCAACCATAATCATCATATGAAAACAGAAAATCCCAAAAAAAAATCAGAAATTTAGCTAACTCCACTTTAATCCATGAAATCTTCCACAAAGTAGCATCTATACCAACTATAAGCCACTACTTATCAATTGATTGAAGTAAAGAGGAAGTTTGTAAGCAAAGTACCTTGACACCTCAAGAAAGATGATAACTTAGGGTTTTTCCTTCACAAATCCCTCCACTAGAAGCTTTAATCCTCCTTAGTAAGCAACTTGGATGGAGTAATTTGATAATTCAACGGTTGAAACTCAAGATTTGAGTAAGAATTGAAGTTGAAGTTGAAGAAACTCTCTCTTGTTCTTTCCTCTCCATAAATTTCGGCCAAGACAATGAAAATGGAAAGAAATTGGGTCAAAATTTGGTTTAGTAAAGGTTAAGACAAGTCCAAGTCAAAGTCAAGGTCCAATGTTTCAAGGACAAATGGCATCCAAGGGTTAATCCTCATCTTGTTGTCTTCCAATGGTTAATCCCTCTAGGTAACCTCTAATTATTTCCTAGCACCTTGTAAAATAATATTTCTTGATACAAAACTTCAATTAATCGACAAAAATTTATCGCACTTAACGCACTAGCGGGCCCCACATCCATAATATGCTTCAAACTTAATATGAACTAATTTAAACTAGAAAAATGATTTGAAAACTCTACTCACTTATAAAAATCTCTGAAAAATCAATATAATAGGGTATAATGAAGAAAATGCATGCGAGAAAATAAAATAAAAATATTATGAAATAAGGAAGATTTACGGGTCCTCACAAAAGAGAGCTAAGAGGGGAACCAAGGATTCTGGACAACCAAGTGTTGGTGATTAGAGAATGGAGTGCAGAATTTGAAAAAAAAAAATATTGAGTGTTTTTTATTCTCGCCCATATGGATTCAGATTTGGAACTTGCCAACCCAATGGATGAGTATTGCTGCGGGATTGAAGATTGGAAGGGTGTTTCGAAAAGTAAAGGAAGTCATTCTACCTCTAGGAGGGGGGAAGAAGGGGAGGCACATGAAGATCCTGGCTGAGGTAGACTTATTACAACATCTAATTGGAGGAACCATAGTAAAGCTCAATAGGAAAGTGGTCTGGGTTGAATTCAAGTATGAAAAATGTCCTGATTTTTGCTATAAATGTGGGATAATATGTCATGGTGATAAGGTGTGTAAATTGGAAATGAATGTAAACCAGACTCATAGAGAGGCTCAATTTGGACCATGGATGAGAGCAGGAAACATTATGATATCTCCAATTAGGGAAGGAACTGGGAAGGAAATGGTGCTAAAAAATCAGATCAAAGGACCAGGGGAGGGAAAATCTGAAACAACTAGAACACTGGGAGTTCTGGAAACAATGGAGCAAAAAAAAGGAAAGGAAAAACAGATGGAGGAGGAAAAGGGGATAGGGGAGAGAAAGAGGGAAAGAGGGAAAGATAGGACAAGAGGGACAAATGGGAGGAGATTCTGAAAAGTAATGTCAGAGGGAAAAGAGAGGGGAGGAGAAGGAGAGAGGTGCAGAAAGAGAATCAACAACAGGAAGGTGTGAAGGGAATGCAAAATAAGAAAATGAAAGAGGAGATTCAATCAAGCATTAAGAATACCAAAATGGATATGGATGGGCAGGACCCTGAAGCTAGAACAAAAAACTCCAATCCACCAGTTCAAATGGATCGGTGAACCAATGGAGGAAGATGGCTGGGAGGAACCACTACAAAAATTACTCAAGAAGGAGGTCCAAAAGTTCAAAGAACAAGGGGAATTGGAGGTTATCCCTGTAATGCCTCCACAGTGCAAATGAAGGTACTGGTGTGGAATTGTCGAGGTATGAGAGGACACTTGACAATTCCCCAACTAAAGGAGATGATAAATCTCCACTTTCCAAGTATTATGTTCTTGAGTAAGACAAAAAATCAAAAAGCAATAATGGAAAAAGTTAAGAGGCAGATAAAGTTTGACCAATGTCATGTGGTAGACTCAGTTGGCAAGGCAGGAGGCCTAACTCTTTTCTAGAAGGAGGAGGTGCAGGTGGAGATCATCAATGATGGAAATTTCTTCATAGAGGCAAAAATAAAGGACTTAGAGGCGAAGTGTGTATGGTGGTTAGTGGGAGTATATGCTAGTACTGAGGAGAACATTAGGAAAGAGCAATGGAAGATGATAGAGCAAAAAAAGAAGGAATGGGAGGATCACTGGATCTTAGTGAGAGATTTCAATGATATCAGATTAGGGGAAGAAAAATGGGAGGGGAAAGTGAGAGCTAAGGGCAGTTTCAGAGAGTTTAACAGGTTCATCAGGGAAAATGAATTGGTGGACATAGATTTTAAAGGAAAACCATGGACATGGTGTAACCAATGGGAAGGGGAGGGAGAGGTGAGAAAGAGACTAGACAAATGTTTAGGATCAGTGAGCTGGTATCAACATTTTGAAAAGGCAATCTATCTTCATCAGGAAAATGAGGCTTCAGATCATTGTATCCTTATTCTGGACACTAACCCCAATCAGAGAAAATCAAAAAGGAGATTTTACTTTGATCAAAGATGGGCAAGAAATGAGGAAAGTAAAGGTATTAGGCAGCATGGGGAATAGAAAAGAAGGGATCAAGAAAGTTCAAAATGATGAGGAAGATCAAGGAATGTAGAATGGTTCTGTTGACAAGGAACAGAAAGTTGAGGATGAACTCTAGAAAGAAAATTTAACAGATTAAAGAGAAAATGCAGGAAATAAAAGAGTCCAATGGAGAAGGGAAATGAGGTCAGCTAACGGATATGAAGCTTCAACTCAGCAAGGCATATAAAGAGGAAGAACTCTATTGGAGTCAGCAAGCGAGATGCAGGTGGCTGCAAGAAAGGGATAAGAATACTGCTTATTTCCATGCAAGTGTACTGGCTACAAGGAGAAGGAACAAAATTACAATGTCACAGAGAAATAATGGTGAATGGTGCAAAACTGAACAAGAAGTGACGGAGGAGATATGCAACTATTACGAACAGCTGTTTACAAAAGCAAATACTGAACAGGAACAAGAAGTAACACAAGGTGTTCCCAATACTATCTCAAGAAAAATGAATGAACAACTGATACAACCAGTGAATGAAGCAGAAATAAAAAAAGCACTCTTTTCAATGCATCCAAATAAATCTTCTGGCACAGATGGTATGTCTCCACTATTTTTTCAAAAGTACTGGAATATCATCTGTCTAGATGTGGTCAATGTTGTAACCAGTTTCTTCCATACAGGAATATGTTGAAGGCCGTTAATGAAACTCTTATCACTCTAATCCCTAAGGTTGTTAACCCTCTAAATTTGACTCAGTATAGGCCTATCAGTCTGTGCAACACAATGTATAAAATCATATCTAAGGTGCTGGCAAACAAGCTGAAAATTATGCTAAACAAGTGCATCAGTGAGTCTCAATCTGCCCTTGTTCCTAGCAGGCAGATTATTAATAATGTTCTTATTGCACAAGAAGTCATGCATTTCCTGAAAAACAAAAGAAAAGGAAGAGTAGGTTTTATGTCCCTAAAACTAGATATGTCCAAAGCCTATGATAGGGTTGAATGGAAGTTTGTAGGGAGAATGATGATGCGCATGGGCTTCTATCTTATTTTTGTTCAATGGATCATGTCTTGTGTTTCTTCTGTGTCTTATTCTTTTAATCTGAATGGAGAAAGGGTGGGATTCATCAAAGCCGGTAGAGGGCTGAGACAAGAAGACCCCCTTTCTCCTTACATTTTTCTGATTTGTGCAGAGGGACTTTCTCACATGATCAACAGGGAGATGAACCAGGGAAATGTCACAAGAATCAAAGTATGCAAAAGCAGCCCCTAAATCTCGCACTTATTCTTTGCTGATGATTCGTTAATCTGCTGCAAAGCAACAGTCCAGAAGGCCAAGCAGGTAAAGGATATCTTACAGAATTACTCAAAGGTGCCTAGACAACTGGTAAATTTTGACAAATCAGCTGTGTACTTCAGTAGGAATACTTCTATACATGTCAGAGAAGAAGTGTGTCAAGAGCTAGGAGATATGAGTGAAGTAGGTAGTGACAGATATTTAGGCTTGCCTATGGTTATAGGTAGATCAAAAAACCAAGTTTTTGAGTATATCAAGAACTCAGTTATGAACAAACTGAAAGGATGGAAAAACAAAATGCTGAGTTCAGTTGGAAAGGAAGTCCTGATCAAGTCGATGATTCAAGCAATGCCAAATTTTGCCATGGCTTGCTTTAAGTTGCCAAAAGGACTGTGCAAGGATATATGCAAGTGTATAGCAAATTTCGGGTGGGGAAGTGTGCAGCAAGACAGGAAAATGCATTGGATAAGCTGGAAGAAATTATCAGAAGTCAAAGGAAAGGGGGGACTGGGATTCAAAGATTTGGAAGCCTTTAATGAAACCTTACTTGCTAAGCAACTTTGGAGAATTATCACTTCTCCAAATCCGCTAATAAGTAAGGTGATCAGAGCAAAGTACCTAAAGGATCCAAATGCTCTTGAAAACAATGTCCCCTCCCCTCCAATCAGCATCATGGACATGGAAAAGCATTCATAGTGCATGGAGACTGATACAAAGAGGGCTGTGGAAAAGAATAGGAGAAGGATGATAGGTGAACATATGGAATGATAGGTGGATAATGGGATCGAGAACAGGCAAAGTAACCACAAGCTGCTCTCCAAACTGCCAGATTCAAACCGTGAACCAGCTAATAAAAGATGAAAGATGGAACACAGAAATCCTGCAACAAATTCTCAATCCAGAGGATAGAGTGCAGATAATCGACATGCAACTCAGTTGCTTCAAAAGAAAAGATAGGTTCTTTTGGAGTTTCTCAAAATCTGGGATGTACACAGTGAAGACAGGCTATGCAATGTCGTGCAGGAGAAGAGCAATGAAAAGAGAAGAGAAAGTGTAGGAGAGGAAACAAACTGGGAAATCAGAAATCATAGCATCTGGAAACAACTCTGGAAGCTGAACTTGAAGTACAAGCTGAAACAGTTTATCTGGAGGAGCCTGCAGAATAGCTTAGCTATCAAAGAGACAATCGACAATAGAACAAGAAAAGGTGACAGAATATGCAATGTGTGCAGGGAGGAAGTAGAAACAATGGAGCACATGTTTTTTCAATGTTTTTTCAATGCTGATCGCTCAAACAGTATGGAAAATAGCACCAGTGAGATGGGAAGGATTGCATGATCTTCAAAATAATCTGTGGAGATGGTGGAAAGCAGTTACTTAGACTGAGACAATGGCAAAAGGAAAGGAAAGAATCAACCTAACAGCAAACATACTATGGCAGATATGGAAAAGCACGGAACAAGGCCCAGTTCGAACATCAAAAAGGAGAAGCAAGAGAAATAATTGGGAAGGCACAACAAGAGTGGGCTGAATATGAAGAGATTACAGGAAGAGAAAAGAAGAAAAATGAGAGAGGAGTAGGGTCAAACCAGCAAGGACAGGTGAGAGAGCCACCAAAAGAAGGAATCATCAGAATCATTACAAATGCTGCTATAAGTTCAAAATTGATCAGAACAGGAAAGGGGATAATAACAAGGAACAGGACAGGAGATATTATGAGAGCGAGAGGAGTAATGGAAACAAAAATGGGAGAGGCACTAATGGAAGAAACCTTAACCATTAGGATGGCATTCCAAACGGCAAGACAAGTAGGTTGGGGAAAAATTAGAAGTGCTGTCAGATTGTAAAGCAGCAGTTGACATGATCACAAGCAACACTATGCAGGAAGGTCATGTAGCAACCATTCTGAAAGACATTGAGGACCTAATTAAAGGTTTTGAACATTACACAGTTTCTTTTGTACCTAGATCAGCTAACGTAGGAAGTCATAGGCTAACACAATTTGCAACAAAACTAGTTAATGACATTGATTGGGAAAACAACTTCCCAAATTAGCTAATAGAAGCAGCCAACAATGATTGGAGGGCTGAGGCCACCTTTTGTAATTAAGCCCTTGTAGTATCAAGTTAATATATAAAATGATATCTAATGTTTGTGGAAAAAAAATTATAAAATTTCTAGGACACACACAATTTTCATTATTATTATTTATCATTATTTTGAAAGAAATGGGTTGGACCTTGAACTTTATATATTGGACTTTGTTTGGAGATTTGAAATTGGATTTGACAAACTGTCCTAAACTAAAACATATTTATTTTAGGTTCAAAAATCAAATGAAACATGGCTGCTTGTGTCACTCCAAATGTCAAAAGGAAAATTGAATAAATAAAGGTAAAGGGTATTAAATTGAAGAAATTAAACCCGACTTCTAAAAAAAATAAGTACATGCAAATATGACTTGAAAAATGTGAAATAACTGTTTTTTGACAATCAAAATTCGGTGTCTACGGAGAGATTTGGATCTTAAGTTCTCTTTTTCACAGTAGGGGAGTTTTTTTCGAAAGAACCTTTTGTTGCAAAGAGATGTAAGAGTTTTAAATTAGATTAGAAGTATAATAGATTCAAATGACATCTTATATTGGACGAAGTTGAAATCCTAACTAAAATACGTCCATCTTATGTGTGGATTTGAAATTTCATCCTTAAAATAAAATTCTTTAACAGCTTAGGGGATTTGGGTTGAGGATTTCAAAACAAATCAGACCAAATCCCTCAATTCACACCCAAGTTATTTTGAGGAAAGAAAAAAGAAAAAGAAAAAAAAAACCGCATAATGACCGGATAGTTTTGTCTTTTACGAAGAGTGAGAGAGATAAAATAAAAATTTGGAAGTAAATTGCAAATTTGACTGTAACGGATCTTCTGTCCTACACCCTGTGCCATTCTCTGTCCCATTTTTTATTATATTACTATTTCTCCTACATAAACACCATGTTTTAGTTTTTTTTTGTTTCCTTAAGATCCAATAACTATTAATTAAATAAAAAATAAATATAACAGTTTCAAAAAAGTAATATATAATAGAAAATTAAAAATTACAGCAGAAAATTCATAAAAAATCTCATTTTTGAGTAATATACAAAATTTAACAAACTTATTAATTTTTTAATTGAGAAAATTATTCATTGAGATTTTTTATGCAATTTTTTAATTGAGAAAATTATTCATTGAGATTTTTTATGCTTATTAATTTTTTAATTGAGAAAATTATTCATTGAGATTTTTTATGCAATTTTTTAATTGAGAAAATTATTCATTGAGATTTTTTATGCATTTTAATTTTTTGAGTTTGTTAAATTTTGTATATTACTCAATTAATAATTATTAGATCTTAAGAAAACCAAAAAAAACTCAAATATGATATTTATGTAGGAGAAATAGCAATATAATAAAAAATGAGACAGAGAATGACACAGGGTGTGGGAAAAAGATCCGTAGATAAATTTGACTATACAGAGTTTTTGTGATTAACACCCGCTTTTCTGCCGAACACATTTCATTCCTCCGTCTTCGCACTACACACTCCACAAGTTCAACCAGTCATCAATCATGCACAGATTCATCTCTCTTTCATCCAAATCCAAACTAAAATCATCACAAAAACGCTTTAGTACATGTTATTCTACTTACAACTCCATAAACCCACCCCCAAATTCACCATTAACCCAGACTAACAATGCCCTTTATGACAAACTTTCATACAAACGACCAAGATTTTCCTTCGTTTTCTCATCTGGGTTTCCATTAAATCCATTGAAAATTGCAACTTCCACCCGAGCTGGGGGTGAGTTTTTAAACGGTCGAAGCTTCTGTAGTGGAGCAGAAGCAGTCATCAGCAGAGAGTCTATGAATTATGATGTGGTAATTGTTGGAGCTGGCCCTGCTGGCCTCTCTGCAGCAATAAGGTTTAAGCAATTGTGCCACGAGAAGAATGTTGATTTGTCAGTTTGTGTTGTGGAGAAAGGTGCTCAAGTTGGTATGTTGATTTCTTGAGTTATTTTGGTTTCTTGAAATTAATTTATTTGTTTATACAGATTATATATTGGGGCTTATTTTGTAGTTGATTAGGCTAATTGTTCACATGATTAATGGATGTTGTTAGTGTTTTATGATTCATTAGTCGGTATGATAGGTTATTTTCTGATAGAAGGCGTGTTTTTGAATGGGGATGGCGTTGGACTCGGCATTTTGTGGTGCTCCAGACACGGCAAAAGTTCTGGAGTGTGGGCATGATGGCATGATTTTTTCATTTTGCAGCATATTTTGGGGACATATAGTACATGAAACTCTTATGTAAGTTACAAGTGATGCTGGAGTTTTGTGGTGCTTGTGATTTGGATCATAATACCATACAAAGTTTTCAAAGTACAAAGAAATTGTTATCTTATAGCTGGAGTTATTTTGATAATATTTAAGTGATGCCGTTGATTAATTAGGGATTTGAAGTACCCGAACACTAAAAATGAAATAACTGCTATTAACCATGTGACACGAGTCTCTTTATGTGTATCAACGACCATGTATCTTACTCGCCTTGGACGAGGTATAGAATTGATTGAGGGTGTAATGTCATTTAAGTCTGCAGTGTAGCCATTGGTATGGTGTTCTTTGTAGTGTTCTATGAGTCTGCAACTGGTGGATTACTCATTTTAATGGTAAACAAATTGGTCTTATTTTCCTCAAGATTGAAAAGTGTATTAGGTTTGTCATGTCTCCTGGTCTTTTTGTATTGGACAGAGGACATGTCATTGAGCCAGAATCAATGTGATACACACTAGATTGCAGAAGGGTCCCATTCATCGCTTTCCCTTTCATCAACCTGCTCTATTATTTAAGAAACCACCATGTGGCAAGGACCAAAGAAGCTTCATATTTTCTTCTTTAGAAGAAAACTCTCAGATCGATTGAACTACTAGAGGAAGGCATACTTAGGATCTTTCCCTTGACTTTTTTTTCTTGTTCCAGTGGTTGCATCATTTGTCCTCTGAAGTCCAAACATATGCTAGAGTCTTCTAAGTAGTTCTAAGCTTCAATTGCTGGAAACAGGGAAGAGCAGATATTTGTACATCTAGGTTAGGAGAGAAGTCGATTGGCATTAGAATGTGAAGCTTGGTAAAGGAAACCATGTGATGCTCCAAAAGAATTTTCCTTTCTGGAGTTGTATTATTGATAATCGAGGTAGATAAATCCGTCCTAATTTGGACTATAATTGCATTCCTTGGATTAATACAACACTTTTTATTGGATAATTAATATGAACCCAGCATTGTTTTGTGGCATCCAGGTGGAAATCAACTTATCACCTATTCTTATCATGCCAATGGACTAGTCTAGGATGACCTAGTTATCCGCGAAAGAAAAATAAGCTATCAGTGGGATTTGGGTATAGTTGAGTTTTAGTTGTTTTATAGACAATTAAATAAAACCTATCATCGAGCTCTTGATTGGGAAAAGCAGCTGCTTCTCAATTCTTGATATTGTAACTGATAAGTTCTGATTGCAAGGAATACAAAAGAAGAATCTGTCTGCTTGCTATATGATGTCTCATTAAAGTTTTTTATTCTAATTTGTATGATGCACATGGAGATGTATGCCCATTGATATTTTTCATTTTGCAACTTGTTGATTGTGCTCTGTTTAGGTGCTCATATCTTGTCAGGGAATGTGTTTGAGCCCCGTGCACTGGATGAACTTCTCCCACAGTGGAAACAGGAAGATGTATTACCTTTTGTTTTTGTTTCCTTCTTATGTGTCTTGTCAATTAATCATAGACAATACCGTTGATATGGATATGCATGCCTTTAATTCATAATGTGTGTACTTCAACATGATGACAATGGATATACAAAACTTTCAATGTCTGATTGGTCAATCTTTGTTATGCAATGGTTTGCTCATCATGAATTGTCATGTGGAATCACGAAATTGGCGAATTATTGTTATTGCTATTGTTATTGCTATTGTTATTGTTGATGTTGTTGTTGTTGTTGTTGTTGTTGTTGTTGTTGTTATTGTTATTGTTATTGTTATTGTTGTTGTTGTTGTTGTTGTTGTTATTATTGTTATTGTTATTATTGTTGTTGTTGTTGTTGTTATTATTATTATTATTATTATTATTATTACTACTAGTATTTCTATTATTACTGTTGTTATTATTATTAGTATTATTCTTATTACTGCTAATATTATTATTACTATTACTATTATTATTATTATTATTAGCAATTGGGTTTGTTTGGACTTGTTATAGTTACAAAAGGTTTTTTGATTGCATCATAAACACATTTTTTGATGTGAGCATGGGGTCTCAAGTGTGGAACTACTTGCTCGTTAAAGGGGCTGCTCAAGTCGTTTTGGAAGAAAGCATTAGGGAGAGAAATTTCAGTTTAAATTTCTAGCATTTGTATTGTTAGTTTAGCCTTTAATTTGGGTCGCTTAGTGGTTAATTCATCGGTCCAGCTCTTAAGCTTGGAGCCAACCTTAGTTAGGGTTAAAATGGTTCAATTAGTTGTGTCTTTTGGTTAGTCCTAGTTACGTTAGGTATTGTTGTGTCAAGACTCATTAAATATCGTTGTTTCCTTTTCCATCAAAATAAATACGAAATATTTTACAGAACATCGTTCTTGAGAGTTGCTCTCTTGGCTCTATGAGCCTTTCTCGAACATCTAGTGTTTGTTCGGCTTATCAATCAAGTTCACCATCCTTGATTGTGGCGCCTTCTAACATTCTTAGGGTTCACTAATTTGTAGGATTGTGGGTTCGCTAATTAGTTGTGTCTTTTGGTTAGTCCTAGTTACGTTAGGTATTGTTGTGTCAAGACTCATTAAATATTGTTG
Organism: Coffea eugenioides; assembly: GCF_003713205.1. Taxonomy (NCBI): domain Eukaryota; kingdom Viridiplantae; phylum Streptophyta; class Magnoliopsida; order Gentianales; family Rubiaceae; genus Coffea; species Coffea eugenioides. The sequence goes on from NC_040037.1 coordinate 29,530,865, forward strand.
TTTTCTTATCCATCAAAATAGATTACGAAATATTTTACAGAACATCATTCTTGAGGGTTGCTCTCTTGGCTCTACGAGCCCTTCTTGAACACCTAGAATCTTCTTCGTGTTCGTCGGCTTATCAATCAAGTTCACCATTCTTGACTGTGGCGCCTTCTAACATTCCTAGGGTTTGCTAATTCGTAGGATTGAGGGTTGAGATAGTATCAAGGTTCCAATCACGGGGATTAGATGGGTCAAAATAGGAAATTTTGCCAAAATTCAAGCTTGCCATAATCACCATCGATCCGGGGTTCGTTGTTGCGAATTTCGTCATCAACGGGATTCGTATCATTTTTCAATCACCTTTTTATCTTCCCGACCACCTTTTAATCTAACATATATCAAATCACAAAAAAGTCCGACAAATGTTCCAAAATATTCTACAAATAATCTTATATCGAAACACACTCATGGTGCTTTAAGCTGTCTTGTTTTTGTCATTTATGTGTCAGCAGTGCTCTTGCAGGACATGCAGTATCTATGTGTAAGTTGAGTTTTACCAGCAAGATGTTTAGTCGTGTCTCTGGTGTTAGTCCTCTAGCAAGATACACTATGTGTACATAAATGTATAGCTTCATACAGGTGATCATAAAATAGCCTTTTCAGGGGCATTCAAGTGCTAAGTAGTACTAGTTGAGAGTTTCATGTTTAGCACATGCTACATAATTGCTGTTTTGCCTGCGTTCATTAGTGGCTTAAACAAGAAATGAACTGTTGTTGCTGCATGTGACATATATTGATTGTTATAAGATATGTCAATGGCTTAAATAAGTCCATTTTGAGTTTAAGATTCCAATGGCGTAAACAAGCTTGAGGTTTTTCTTTCAGCATGATGGACGATTAGCAAATGATGTAGTGGCAAGGAAGTGCATGGAAACAATTTGCATTAGTGTTGGAAAGAGAAACATAGGATGCATAGATAATAATAGGCCTTTTAGACCCTTCGCCGAATACGGTACTAAATGATCAATGTCATACGTATTTTGGATACTTTTTCTTTTAGTATTATTATTATGTTATTCTAGATTTCAGGTTTTGAAGTTTAGTTTGAAAGTTCAGTATAGCCTGAAATAAATCAATTCTCTTCATGTATGGATGCCTTTTAGGGCTACTAGTCATTTCTAAAATGGGCATTCTCATTAAAGTTGACTTGTACAACACCAGTGTTCCAAAAGCAGAATATGTTGTTGAATTCTGATCAGGGAGTCGATAAGGTCATCCAGTCAAACTTGCATCTCTGATCTTGAGCCTTTAGCTTCTTCAATTTTAAGTTCTGAGGTCTTAGATTTGCTTAATGCCAAAAAATCTCGGCTTGGGACCCTTGTTTTTAAATGCATATACACATGTAATCTTGAACAATTATAACTTCACTCTAGAATATCATGATTTGGGCACTAAAACAACTTTAGCTTACTTTCTAGTTGAGATTCCTAGAAATTTGTTACCTTTCTTCTTCATCTCTTTGATGCTAGACTTCATCAGTACCATTCAACGTGCCAAACAGCACTTACCTTCCTTGTCCTCTGCAGCTGGTTGAAGGATAGTTTTAAACTTAACCTGAATCATGTTGGTATTCAAGCTAATAAAGTCTATGTTATCTCAGTTCCTTATTTCTAGTACTGTCACTTTCTCTTTGAAAGATGTTATTAGTCCTTGAAACTTTCAACAGACGCTTCTTTATCAAGTTAAATAGCATAAATCTAATTTGACGGGAGGAACTGCGGGTTGATAAGCGTGAAAATCTCTCTGACTCTTTCGTATCCCTCCAACAAGAAGAATCTGAAGGTATTTTTATACTCATGCAGTTGAAATATAAATAATGTACCATGGGAAAGCAACCTTTTTTTTTCTCTTGATTTTACATTGAATATATTGATCAAACAACTGGTGGTTGGTTTTATCCTTTTCTTAGCCAAGGTGGTTGGTTTTATCCTTTTCTTAGCCAAGGTGGTTGGTTTTATCCTTTTCTTAGCCAAGGTAATAGCTGAAGTGGAAGATAATGTCATGTTAGATTACAAAGGAAGCAATGTGGGAGGAGTTAAGATATTCGTGATTTCCTGTCTAGAGATGTTGTTACTTTCCCTGCCACTCTAGAATTTGAATTTGTTTATAGGCCTCCTTTGCCATTGCTGAAAAGTATAGGTTTGTAAAATTATTTGGATCCAACGTTTCTAGGTTTTGAGCTTTGCTTATCATGGTTAATTATTTCAGTGCACTTCAAATATAGGTTTTTTAAAATTATCTTGGGACCTAAGGTTTTCCGAGTTCAACTTTGGTTCTTAAAATCTTGACTCTTAGTTTTCTTGCTTGTAAAGGAGGCTAATGATGCAAAAGTTTCACCTATTGGGGAGTTATTGCTACTATGCAGGATAAATTTATGAAAAGATCTCTGGAGTAGTGGGGGAAGATTGTTGAAATCAGGTGTTATCTCTGATTTCCACTAAGGCTTGGAACTGAACTAACTGCCTTGGAGGGTTATTCTTTCCTTGCGTTGTCCAATTGGTGCAGGATAAGGCAATGGTACTATTAGTTAGGAAGATATGGGAGAAGAAAAGATGTACAGAATATAAGGAACCTCGCCTAGATTTTTCCTGGGAATGATCTCTGCATTTAGTAGTCAAACAATGGCGCTACAATTGGCTTGGAAAGTCAAGTCTTGATATTCCTATGTGACTGTAACACATATACATTGCAAGTGCACCTGGATGCCAGCTTTTCTGGGATGAAGTGAAGTTAATGGCTACAAAATGTAGCAAATATGGAAAGTAAGGGCTAAGGAATTTATACATCCAAGTTGATGCCAAAGACCTACAGTCCCCAAAAAGAGAAAGGGCTAACGTCACACCAAACTGACCTAATTCAGGGTGTGTTGACAAGAAGACTGCCTTTGGACATTAAATTCCTAATATAACATAAAACTGATAATCGTTTGTTGGAAAAAAAAAAAAAAACTGATACCAGTAATGGAGAGTTAACTGAAAAATGTATCATTTTGTTTACAGAAGAGGCAACAGTGTACCAGATCCACCATTTATGGATTTCTAAGTTTTGATTTTCCTGTTTGGTATTATCCCATAACTGTAATAAAACAGATTACCCCATGGATGATTTTGTTTTCCTACCAATGTTCTTTAGAAAACTGCATATAAATCTAATACTAGTGTGCTCTGTTAATGTTGTTCTGAAGTTCTTTTGCCATGTGTGACTATTATCTTTCTTATTTTGATATTCCCAGACATTTTATGCTCACTTAATTCTCTGCAGGCACCGATACATGTCCCTGTAACTTCTGATAAGTTTCTATTGCTAACCAAGAATCATGCTTTGCCTCTGCCTAGTCCTTTTAACAACAAAGGAAACTATGTTATAAGGTATATACTTGTGCTTCTGATGCCATGTGGATGCTCATATAGTGGAGTGCTGAAATATTTCTAATCTTGTGATTAATTTGAGCCCAATACGATTCATTGCATGTGAAATTGTGATTTCATTGGTAGTTAATTTGTTTTTTGCCTGTGCTATTACTGTCACAGGTGAACTAAGAGTTGATAATGCAGGACTTCTCTTAGTTATGAAATGGAGATATGGCAAATTAGATGCAAGAAATAGTGAACAGAAAGAACAGAAGAAAACAAATTATATGCAAGAAAGTCTTTTAGCTCTCATTATGCTAGACGATCAAGTATATAAATCTGCATAAAACTTAAAAGAAGGTTTGCTTGTGGGCTAGCATAACTTGAAAGAGTCCAAATGCTTGTTAACTTGGTTTTACCTATAAAAGACTTGAAATTCTTGTGAATGCACAATGGAAAATGGCTTTTAAGACAGTATAGGAAACTAAGTAGATTTATAACACATGTTGACCCATGCCAAAATTATGTTGGCATTCCTCAACAGAAGCTTTTCTATATTAATGTTACCTCTTCCATGATGCACCATAATTTGAAAATGATGGTGGTGTTACATGTTCCTCGCGTACGTCTTAGGTACAATGAACCAGCATAGGAACCCTATGAGTTTTCTACATTTATCTTTAACCTGTTAGTTTTTCTTCATTAAATATATTTTAACCCAAAACTAGGACAGCTGTTATTCAATGAAGTGTAAGAAAATACTGCAGAATCGTAAATTAAACATCAAATTAATGGTGTTGGTTGCCAGCATTGGAACCAATATTTCAAAAACTTGAAAAATGATCACTGTCCATTTTGCTTCATAGTTTACCTGTATGAGCTTGACATGGTGAGATGCTTAAAAGCCTGTTATATGACATTTACTGCAACTTTATCCTGATATCTTCGCTTAAAAGTTGTTTTAGTCTAGCAGCTGTAATGCGAGGGTCTTTATTAACTCAACTTTGAGAAAATACAAGCTGCAGATTAATGCATTTACATGTAGTCTGATGAAGACATGTTCCCTTGTCTCAAACTATGATACTTATTTAGAATTTGATCAAGATGCAACTATACTGGTTGAAGATATTGAGATCCTTCACTTTCTGAGATCTTGGGGGTGAAACCTTAGTCTCAAGTACAATATAATGCAGGATCTTTTAGGTTTCAGCATATAGGAACTGACAAGCAAGTAGACAAGTGGAGGGACTGATTTGGAGTCAAAGATAGATATTCTTTTAGTTTTACTTTACTTGAATGCTGGCTTGCTGAGAATGTATTTTATGAGATTTAAGAAAGAGTAACTGGTATCAAAAATTGGAAGATGAAGTATGACAAGAGGTAGAACAAGAAGGGAAAGGAAGAAGAGAAGTGAAGCTCCACATATCAATACAGAGAGCTTTCACACTGAAGATGCTTTTTATTCTGTGGCTGAAAATTACTTGATACATGCTACTCTTATGAGACATTCAAACTTAGGACCTAGAATTTTACTCCAAATAGAACCTGGTAGACAAGCAGACCAGGAGACCAAGATCTGACCATTGTAATACTGCTGCAGTCATAAATGCATTTTTACAGTTATTGGCCCTAAGTTACAATTAAGCCACGAGATGCAATTATTGTGCTGCAGTGTGCTAATGGACATACTAGAATACCCTTATCATAGCAGATACAAAATATGGTCAAACATGACTGGATTAACAAAATCGTAGATCAGATTTAAGTTGGGATCTTACGAAAGTCAACTTTCTTTTCTTATTTCCTTCGAGTCCTGCACCACAATCATTTTCTTCAGCCAAAATCATCCTCTCTAGTGTGCGAACTTTTGAATAGTAATACCTCTATTAAGCATGATAATTGTTTCGCTTTTATGATGTTAAAATTTCTTGGAAACTTGTAGTACATATGGTTGCATAGTTGTAACATTCTTGATTTCTCCTGGAGAGTTTTGTACATCAGTTTGATGGTTAGAATTTTGTTTTGTTATTTTGCTGCTGGAACTGTGGTGATTTAGTTTGTCTGAGCTGGTTCGTTGGCTGGGAGTGAAGGCTGAAGAATTAGGTGTTGAGATATACCCAGGTTTTGCTGCTAGTGAGGTATCATGTTTTTTCTCATCTCTTTCTTGAATTTCTGTTCACAATTTTGCACTTTTATGGATAATCTCAATTGTCAGGTTCTATATGATGTGGATGACAAGGTTATTGGGGTTGCAACCAATGATATGGGAGTGGCCAAAGATGGCACTAGAAAAGACAACTTTCAACCAGGGGTGGAATTGAAAGGCATGTTCACTCTGGTACTCTAGTTTTCTCTTTTTGTGATAATGGACTGGTGAAGTATGTGAGATGCTGCTTTTAAGGTTGATTTCATTTAAAAATACTAGGTGAAAGCTTCTTACTACCAATCATTTCTCCCATTCTATTTTTCAAGCATTTAATATGTTTATTATGCATTTATACTGAAATAGTTGGTCGTAGTGGTTTAAGAAGGGAATTTTTCATACAAAGCTGCAGAAATCATTCTTTTGCTATGTCCTGAGATGCTTCATGCATGGCATTTAGGTTGAAAATTCTAATCATACGGGTCAACCCCACTAGAGTTTGCTTGGAACAGTCTGCCAAAAGCTAGTGAGAAGAGCACTGTATTTTGGCACGCTCATCTTTCATTCACATATAGGGTTATACGGCTTGTACAAGTTATACAGAGGAGAAACATTTACAGACTATATCATTCCTCTTTTTGGATGTAGGGTGTTGAATAGACCAATGCAGTGTAATGAACAATGAACAATGAGAAGTTACCAATAATTCCCAACAGAAACCAAAAAGTTAAAGAGAATAACAAAAGAGAACTGGAACCTCCAAAGGCTTGTTTCAAATATGACTTTTATATTAAGTTTGTCTCCATTTCCTTCTTTTTGATTAATAAATTCAGGTTCTCTGCTCATTGCTTTGGTTGCTCTGCAGGGAAAGTTACTCTTCTTGCTGAGGGATGTCGAGGATCATTATCGGAGGTTTTTCAGAAATGATTTGAGTGCAAGAATCAGTTATAGTTTGCTGTGTTTGCTAGTCCATTAAATATCATCTTATTCTTCTCACTATGTACAGAATGTAATCAGTAAGTATAACTTGAGAGATAAAGGGCAGGGACAGCATCAGACATATGCTTTAGGAATTAAAGAGGTAACTTGTTCCATGTTCCGTTATCATTTTTACTTTTCCTTTGTTAGTGCAATTGAACATTTTTACATCTGCTGCAATTTGCTTTTAGTGGTATTGATTTAAGAACATTAAATTGTTTGTTTCAGCACCTCTTTATTTTATTGTTTGAAGTGTGCGAAAGAATTCTAAACATCAAAACGATGAAAAATTAAAGAAGTGTTTCTGGATAATATTGATTTCAGAAATTAGTTTTTGGAAGATTTTAAGAATCAGAAGATAGCATTTCTGAATTTATTTGTAGAAAATTCTTAAACATTGAGAGTCAGAGAAGGCATGAGTAGAAAGAAGAAGAAATACACCAACACGGTACTAGGAAAAAAGAGTCTACAATTATCTTTTGAGTTTTAATTCAGCAGCATTTTTGAGTTTTATTCACTCTAGTGTGTCCTAAAGCTATTACAAGCTGTGTTTATACAGGATCAGGACTTGGAAGGTTAAGAATTTAGGAATTAAGAAAACTTAACAACCAAGAGAATTGAATGACTTAAGAGAGATTACAGCTTAAAAAGTGTATGGGGCCAAGCAGGCTGGAACATATAAAGTTATTGTTAGAAGCCAATATGATTTTCTGTTAAACCCTAATTTTTTATGCTGCCCTGAATGACCTGAAATTACTTTCAGCAATGTACAGCTCTGACCTCTTCCAAAATGTGGTGAAATTGCATAAATGCCCTTCAAACCCCGAAATTCTAGTACAACATAAAACACTAGTGAACATAAAAAAGTTACCAGAACACATTAATAGGAAAAGCTAGAAAATCCTTAAACGTTCTGCATCAGAAAGATTAGAAGATTTGGATGTTCAATTGTGTTATACTCAATTGCTTTTGCAGCAGCTTACACTCGATCTCCCTGATTTGAATATAACTTGAGAAGAAAGTTGACCTTGATCTTTAGTCGTAAAGCAGATCTACTAATCTCTGCATCTACTGAAGATTGCTGGGGTTATTTTTCTCAGGTATGGGAAGTCAGTGGTGATAAACACTATCCTGGGTTAGTGCTTCACACACTTGGTTGGCCCTTGGATCATAAGACATATGGCGGATCTTTTTTGTACCATATGAAAGATAGACAGGTCTCTCTCTCTCTCTCAAATCTTTTCTTTCCGTCATATGTGATCAATGTGATTTTGGCCTTTGTGCTAGTAGAAGAGTGTGGCTGCAGTATGAAAATCGGTACCCTCTGTAAGTGTGATTTAATTGGACTCATCAATTCATTTCAGTAATCGTATAATTATCTTAAGATCACACATTGATATGTTCTGACTAGAAGACCCAGAAACAAATAAGTCATCGGGAGATTTCCTCCTCTTATCCTTCATGATGGGAATGTGGTAAGGGCTAGTTGCAGCTTCTTACTTCCAAAAGGATTTCATCTAAGCATTGAGCTTCCTATTTTGTGTGTAGAAGTTGGTTGAAGGGAAAATATTTGAAGGTTTAGTTCAATAAAATTTTCAAGAAAAGTCGAACCTGAAAATGTTTGCAGCATGTAGTGTTGGAAAATGGGGGTTTAGGGGGAGGAAGAATAAAACAACTAATAAGCCAAAACTGGATTCTTATTCATCAATCTATCTCTCTAGAATAATGAAGGAAGATAAGTATGTATAAGCTATAAACTTTGCTAAAAATCCGATTTTTATGCTAAACTGTAAAGCAAATTATAGAACTTCTCTTCACAATGTCTACTCCATCTAGTTCGCTAATGACTATAAAAGACTAACGAGACAATTGCTCGAAATTTTTGCGAACAAGTTATAGACCAAAATGCACCTTGAGACCTAAAACTCTAGAAACTATTAGAACTTGAGGAATTAAGTTACAATAATCTTAAATAAAGAACTTAATTGATGTATTGTTGCTCCTAATTAGGCTGCTAATCTTCAGGGGATGCTTAATTGGAGCTTGAGGAATATCATGAAAATCTTTTATTTTAGCTTTCCTGGAAAACTTTGTTGACTGCATCAACTAGGCTTTTTATGATGTTGAATGTGGTATTTCATTACAGTTTGCCCTTTAGAGCACCCTATGTGGTTGAAATATTAGCCCATCTTGTTACAATGTGATTATCCTGGCATGGAGATGGAAGATATGCATAAGAAAATTAGTCTAATTCTGAGGTTCTAATATCATTTCTGCTCAGAAGGGAATCTCATAGACCATGTAACCTAAGTCCATGTGACAGGAATGGATTGTTGATGTCTGATGGAGCCTTTTAATTATAATTTCATTAGTAGCTGATTAACTTCTCTGATGAATAGTTCAATCGAAGATGTATGTACCATATTACATGGTACCAAGTGAAAACTCTGTGCTAAATAGTCTAGAATTCTATAGTATTTGGTTGTCAAAATTTAAGGAGATAGAAATTTGTTTTTCATTAAACATATTGGTAGATTACTCAGGTTTCTTGGTTCTCTCATTTGTATGAACTCTCTTGTAGGCAATGAAATTTTTAATACATGAAAGTTACAATTTCCAAATTTGTGTGGTTAGTCTTGTATTTTTCACAAAAACTCTATGTGGATAAAATATCCATTGAAATCTAGTAGCAGGCTTTGCTAGAAATTGAGAGTATTGATTTACTGGTTTACAGGTTGCTATTGGTTTTGTGGTTGCTCTGAACTATCAGAACCCATTCTTGAACCCATATGAAGAATTCCAGGTTCATTTGGGTCTCTTAATAATAAAAGTTTCCCCTATCTTTGTATGTTTTTTGTTTTTTACATTTCTTGGGAGTTTATTGTGATATTCACAGGGTTTCAAACTTAATTCTTCCCATTGTCCTTCTTTTGAAGTTTAATGAGTCAATTCAATTGTGGGCAAATGTTCATGTGACAATGTGGACTATAATGCTGTTGTCAGATGTGCATACTTTTATTAGTGCTCTGCTACTCCTGAGGGTTGACTTGGACGAGATGGAACTGGACTATGAAATACCAAAAATTGCTGTGATTCCGACTTTTAAGTTCACTAAATCCAAGTTGTCAAGTGGGGGGACTAGGGTTTGAATGCCTTCATGCCTTCTTTTTGGGGGTTGTGGAGGAGAGGGGCAGGAAAATCTCAAGTATAATTAATCTGGCAGGCTAGATATTAATATTCTGTGGTCCTAGTGTTTGCAAAAGAAGAAGGGAAATATTCAAAATTTTCATTTTGCTTGTCGCAAGGGAAGGGGGTATGTTTTACAATTTTCGTGGCAATCTGTTTAATTCTTCCTGCTGATTAAATAAATGTAAACTGATTACTGAACACTTCATGCAAATATGCATCTGAAACATCTTGGACATGGATTTTGACTTGTTCTTACCATCTACTGTCATGCCATAGATTTTGCACATGCACATAGTTACAATCTTAACCTTATCGTACTCCATGTACCATCATATGCCTAGTTTAGTATTTTCTTTTATATTTGCAAAATGTGCTATGAGGAAACCTATAATTTTTAATACCATTGTGGGTCTTTGGGTAGAAACTTGATTACTGTTCCTTTCCATGATCCTGATAAATACGTTTGAAAGTTTTCTTGGAACATTTCTTTTTCAATGAAAATTTGTTTTAATTTTTCTGTGTAATTTCAAGCCAGATGATGGCTCATGTGTGATTAGTTTTTTCTAGCTTATGTCCAAATAACACTAGTTTTTTTTTTATATCATTTGTCTTTATGTCAGAAATTTAAACATCATCCTGCCATCCGCAATCTTCTTGAGAGAGGGACTGTCCTTCAATATGGTGCTCGGACTTTGAATGAAGGCGGTTATCAGGTGTGCCTTAAGTTCTTTTTCCGGATATCAAGCAGTTCCTTAAACTAGATACAGCAGGATACTGCTAACAACAAAGGTTGCATTATAGTTTGACCCTGTTGTTTGCGGGATCTCAATGAGTGCCACTCTTCTTAGCTGTTTATGAGAACTGCACTGAGTACATTGATTATTTAGGTGAAATGCACTCTTACAATGCTGTATTTAAATCAAAGGGAGAGACAAGTGACCATTTGTCCAAAACATATCCATTTATAGATTTAAATTCTTTGTATTTCATTGTGCTGTATACTAAATGAGATGTTAATTAAATTTCAGTCTATCCCATATCCAGTTTTCCCTGGTGGAGCAATTATTGGATGTTCTGCTGGCTTCTTAAATGTACCAAAAATAAAGGGAACACATACTGCTATGAAATCAGGTACCAGCTTCCACTTTCATTCTCTTGTTATTTGGGTTTTAGCTGATTAATTTAAGTCCACTTCTGAATTAGGTAATTTCAGGCGTTATATATATAACAACTTGAAGATGCATAAAGACATGCGTATGTGTAGGTGAAGCAATCAACATTTAGGCTCATTGTTTCCAATGAATACAAAATTAACATAGTAATTGAACCTTTTTTTTTTCCTAAAAATAACTGCATGCCATGACCATTTTTTTTTGGTTTTTTTTTTGGGTTTTGTTGAATCTTTGATTGAAAAATTAAATCCTGCTGTGTGATGAAATCTGTATAACATATGGACTAAGAGCACTTGCTAATATGCTTTTAGACTAGAAACTTTTATTTTCCTGGAAGAATTGGGGTATTATCAATCTGCCCACGTAAGCCAACTTTTTGGAGTAAATATACAGTTGCTTTGGGTGATAAACTCTCAGTTGTTTCTTGAAAAAAAAGTTTGGGTTATAAACCATACAATCCTAATTTTACTCAATGTCATTTTTTTGTAAAACATTTTGCTTTGCAATATTACTTCTTGTCAGAATTTAATGTACTAGATATCTTTCATCTATGCTCATTTGAAATGCTTGTGAGCTTGTATTCCTTTCGACTGGTCCATCATCCCAACTATAAGGTTTACAGTTTGTAGTTTTGGTCTGTCTTAGAGCATCTACTTTCTTCCCTGAATAGCACAAGTCGATTTCTTTGAGTAGAACCTTAATATTTTAAATGCTTGGATCCTTTTTGATTCTGTTTTTCAGTATGGAGATAGAGCCCAAAACCTAATATTCTGCACATCGAAGAGTTAGACTAGAATGTTGCAATGATTGATTGAATTACTAGATAGATATTAAAAGCTAAGTGTGATTTTTCCCAACATTCTCCTTTAATGTACGTCAACTATATATTATGACTCCCAAATGTTTCCAGGTCTCTCTTTGAACTATTTTATCTTTCAAACTTCATAGGTCTCATGTCTAGTTGAATCAAATAAGCTTATTTGATAGCAGTTGTTCATCTTTTGATGAGTTAAGTCATCGAATGTCAGAATGATGAAGAGAAATGGACTTCTTGTTGAAGGCTAGAGCGAAGGATGTGTGGCCTTAAGGCGGCACTTGTTTACTGTTTATCTTATGTCTTCTTGTTACAGTTCAAAGAATCACTCTGATATGGACATCATGATATTGCTTGTCATCTGTAATAAGCCTAAAGCACACGTTTTCTAAGAGAAAAGTGTACTGCATGATAGTTAATATGCATCTGAAATATCATATACTGTGGATAGCTCCGAATACTTTAAGATGGCTACTTGGGTGGGAAGGATGCCTGAAGAAACAAGTGTGCACTTCTAATATGCTAATTCGTCACAGGGATGGTAGCAGCAGAAACTGCATTTGGCGTGCTCCATGAAGGTTTCTCAATGGAAGCCTATTGGGAAAAATTAATAAATTCATGGATATGGAGAGAACTCCATGCTGCAAGGAATTTCCGCCCTGTGAGTTTTGCCATATAAACACTTACAATTTTGTGAAAATTCTCTTCATCATGTTCTGAATCCAACTTTAGATGAAAAATATATCTGCTGTCACCTGGATTGAACAAGATCTTTCAAATAACTTGATATGAGATTGTCAAAAACTGGAGACTTTCATGTCTGATGTTCTGGATTGAAGCTCTAAGATAAACAAAAAACCAGTGGATTCTCTGGAAAGTTTTATTTATAACGTCCACTCAATAATTATTTGTAGGCTTGACCTTTAAGTTTCCACTACTTATATTGCAGGCATTTGAATATGGGCTCATTCCAGGATTGGTTTTGAGTGCTTTAGAACAGTAAGATATTGTCCTTTTACTTCATTGTTTTGAGAAGACTTTGTCATTCTTCTGAACAATTCTTTTTATTTGATGTTCTAAACATTCTTTCTTTGTGGGCAGCTATGTAATGAAAGGAAGATCTCCCTGGACTCTGAAGCATGGAAAACCTGATCATGAGGCGACAAAGGTGAGAACCTACTAAAACTTAACAAACATAATTGGAATCTTATTAGATGGGTCTGTACTTGAGGATTAAAACTGTGGGAAAGCAGACCACAGAGATAATGTACATTAAATCGGATTCAACATAAGGGATTCCTGTCTTTATTTTCTTTTTTTGTTTGAGGAGGTAGGGTTTAGGATGTATATTAAGTGGTAAAACAGTTGACTAAAAATTTTCTGAGTTTTGGTGAAAGATTAAAAATGCACCAAAAAGGAAAATTGTTTTTTTAAAGGTTTTACATATTGGGAGAAAACCATTGCTTTCAAGTATGCATTCTGACTACATGATTTATTTCTGTCCATAGATATGATTCAAGGACTTTTAGTAACTTAAGTTAGTGTAATAGGCTATGGAAATAACAGAGACTATTACACTTTCTATTACACTACTAAGTTAGTGCACATGTCGATAGTCTATTATACCAACTTTCTTAATTTGTTATTGCCTTCCTGTAGAATAAACATGGTAAAATGCTTTTGCTGAACTAGTGCACTTAGCTGTTTGTACTGATAAATGAGTTTCAACTGAGGGGACCTTTTTACATATGTCTTCTGTATTGATAGTATTGACTTCTACACAGTATTAATTATTGTCCTATATTCTCAGGAAGCGCGGTTATGCCCACGAATTGAATACCCAAAGCCTGATGGGGTTCTGTCATTTGACGTACCAACATCTCTATACAGGTAGAAACTTCATGTTGGAGTGTCAGTAAATGGCGGATATTCTTTATGAGCTTGTGGTTTCAACTCACGTTAGAAACCCCCATGCTGGAGTGGGTTTTAATGGTGCGTGTGAGCACCTTTACGACAAGTTATGTCTGATCTAAACATAAAGAGGAAGACCTTTTAGCTGTAATAGAAGCTGAAAATGTTGTGAACGAGTGATTTACGAGTCTGGTTTTAATTTTGGTTTCAGTTAGAATAAATACTTTTGAAGTTGGATGATGGGGCAGGATTATTATTTTGTAAGCCCAACAAAGGTACAGAAATATGCTGTAGTGTACGAAAAAGCATTCAAACAAGTACTAAAGCAAGTTCTTGATAGTATAAATGGTTGATTTTCCTTTCAAGGGCCTAGTTTAGTTTGTGTAATTTGAATGAAGTCGCATTGTCTAAGAAAGGTCAATGCTAATTCTGGTGCTTATCTTTTCGACATCCTACAGTGTTTTTTTTCACTTGTTTTTCTTGGGCCTTCAGGAGCAATACAAATCATGATCATGACCAACCCGCTCATCTTCGGCTGAGAGACCCTCAAATTCCTGAACTTGTGAATCTGCCTATCTATGATGGCCCTGAGTCGAGATATTGCCCTGCCCATGTTTATGAGTAATATGCTTGTCTAGCATGGCTTGAATTGTTTTGCTTTTTCTCTTGCTTGGAATTTCTTTTATCATCTTGGTATGAATGATGTAGGTACATGCCCGATGAAAAGGGTCAGCTGAAGCTGCAAATCAATGCCCAAAATTGCCTGCACTGCAAGGTATGGAGTCATTTTTTTAAGTTTCATGCTTTGCCAAAGTGTTTTCCAAGTGTAATGTGGTGCAAAAACCAATTGGCATAACTGAAGCCCATGGTTAATTTTTCCCGCAAGGTAGATCATTAGTAGCTCAGTCATTTTTTAATCTGAGAAAGGAGAATGGTTCAAAGGAAAGATTTCCAACGTATTGCCATTAAGTAAAACTGCAAAGTCATTACTGATTCACTCTGATGAAAATCACTTCATAGGATTTGTATGTAATGGTAAGAATTTGGAGATTTTTTCAATGTTTCTCATGTGCATTTTTAATTAATGAAAATCACTCTGTAGGATTTGTACGTACAGGTAAGATTTGGAAATTCATTCATCATTTCTCACGTACATATTGTTTCTTGATTGCTCATTAGCATAAATGTCAGATTGGATATGGGGTAAAATGTCCACTTTAAATGGAGTAATCCTTTGGTCACTTTGGTGATAAAGGATCAGGACTGCTGAATTGCACATTGGTAAAGAACGAATGAATGGAAGATAAGATTGTTTTACGCAGGATATCAGAAGTAAAAATTATATTAAATTTGAAGTCAGGGTTTACAAGAAAGGTAGATGTGGGAATTTGATGCTACTGCCCTTTCTTATGTTACTTGCGAAGTTAAAGTATATATCTGCTAAATCCTGTTCCAGGCTTGTGATATTAAGGACCCAAAACAGAACATCCAATGGACGGTGCCAGAAGGTGGCGGTGGCCCAGGTTACTCAATCATGTAGGTGATTGTTGAAGATTGACGTCAATAATGTTGTAGTTACTCGAATGTCATGCAAAAAGAGATGCCTCATTCAGCACTTAAAAACTTTATATACTTTGTTAACTCTTTATTGTTCATGTGCAATGTGAATTTTGAAAGGGAGATGAAAAGAAGAAAAAATAAAAGATAAAGTTCTGCAAGAGCTAATCTACGTTTCAGGTTGGCATGAATATATAGGCTATGGTTTGACATTTTCTCTTTCCTTTGCTTTATTTTCTTTTGGATATTTCTTAGCCGTATTGCCTCTCTTTCTTCTTAGTATCATGCCTTTCTCTTTCCAACTTCGATAATTCTCGAAAATGCAATACCATACGAGGTATTACGTATCCTTAGTTTGCAATACTATCCTTAGATGTTGCTCATGTTCCTTTCAGGTTTTCGAATATAACAAAATATCATCGATAAACATCATAGCGAATTGATTCGAGTATGGCCTAAAAATCCGATGCATTAGGTCCATGAATGTTGCCGGGGACATCATTGCAAATTCATAATGTCCATATCGAGTATTAAAGAATGACTTAGATGCATCTTTTCTCTTAATTTGTAGTTGATAATAGTCCTGTCTGAGATCTATTTTAGAAAATATCACAAATCCTTGACGTTGATCAAATAATTCGTCAATATGTGATAAATGGTATTTATTTTTAATTGTAACATTATGTAACTCCTGATAATCTATATATAGTGTCAATCCTTCATCTTTTTTTTTGACAAACTGTACTACCATTTCCCATGGGGATATATTTAGTTGTATAAAACATCGTTTCAACAAATCCTGCAATTGTATCTTTAACTCCTTTAAGTTCAACTGGCATCA
>NC_040037.1:29547864-29640077 GCF_003713205.1 Coffea eugenioides
TCACCAGGAGTCCTAGGAGTGACAGGGGTTTCATGAAAGTTTTTCCTTCTAGACTCAGCCACAGTCTCCTTATAGCACCAATGGCCATCAGACTCAGCCACAGTCTCCTTATCTTAAGTTCTTTCTTTCAAAATAAGCTTTTGAGAAAACTGTTGAAACACTGTTTTTGGGTGATTTTTCAGAAAAAAGTATTTCAAAATGGGCAAAAATAGGGGTCAGAAATTTGCCATAAGAGAGCTTCCTACGACTGTCAGTGCTAATTTTGAGCAGAAACTTGCACATCACAAATCCAAAGTCAATGCGGATTTTTTCAACAAAACAGTAGAGAAGGTAGAGTTCCATTTTGTTTGCATCTGTTCTGTGACCATCAGTTGGCACCAACAGATTTGAAATGATGGTGAAGATGATCAGATTCTGAGGACTGAGATTATCTAATCTTGCCTCAGCAGGAGTATTGAAGTGGGTTTGAAAATAGGTCATGAGCTTAGCATTGTAAAAATGATGGTAGGCAGAAGGAAATTCCTCATACGAAAAGAAATTTGTAATTTTTCCTTTGTAACCATCTTCAATTTTTATTTTCAAAATGGAATTTACAATGTCAGGTGTTAATGTGATGTTCACAGAGTTGACCCTAGAGATGAGTTCTGTGTGTGAGTTACCCTTTCTAAGATTAGCAAAGAATTGATAAAGCATGTCAGGGCAAAAGGTATTAGGAATGGTCAGAAGATGAACCTATTTTTGGAATTCAAACAGCTTAATAACAGGTTCAAGATCAAGCTTATGAAATTCATAGGGAAGGATGAGCCGTTGGGGTGATGAACCCTTTTTGAGAGACCAACTCAAATCTGTCTCTGGCTTCATCATCAATGAATTTTGGGAGAGGAGTGGGTTCTATTACGGGTTGAGATACTGGATCCTTCCTAGAACGTTTCCTTTTCGAGGTTTGTGTGGCAGATGACCCAACATTTTGAACCACAGTCCTTGTCCTTGGAGATTTCCTGGTGGAGGGTTCAGGTGTTTGCTGATTTTCAGCAATGTTTCCTTCATTCTGCTGATCATCAGAGGGATCAGCAGATTGCTTTTTCTTGGATTGGGGAGTGCTCTTCCTTTTTGCAGTTCTTTTCCTTTTACCAGATGACCTTGTGACAGTTTCATCATCCTGGGTAGCCTGTTCTGGTTCCTCATTTCCACCAACTGTGTTTCCTTCAGAGTTCTGCTCTTCCATCTGCTCATCAGATGGTTCAGCAGTTGGAGAAGCCCTTTTTCTTTGGGCAGTTTGCTTCACTTTACCACCACGGGTCACAATCTTCTTTTTAGGTGCTTTGGTAGACGGTTCCACAATTTCAATGTCCTCATCTCTAAGTCTAAAAGACTGTCTGGCACTAGTAGATCCTCCTCTGATTTTAACCATGATGCAGTGTGGATGTGTTTTTGATGCAGAACGTGGTGTATAGAGGAAGAATGCAGTATGAGCAAACGAGAATGCATTGAAATGCCGCAAGGAGAAAGTTATGAGAAGTTAGGGTATCGCATGTGAATTGGGAACTATGGGGTAGTTGGGGGTTAGGAGTGATTTTTATGGGTGGTTAACGGGCAATAGATGTGTAATGGCGTTGGTTGAGTCAATTTCTTGGAACTTGATTTGAGGAGAGAGGAATTTGAATTTTAAATATGAGAGGAAACTGAAAGGTTGCGTCTGAGACCGTGGAGGAAAATGAACTGAGGAAGATGGGTAACTGCCTTATAAGGCCCAATTTTTGAGTGTCGGACGTCCGAACGAAGTGAAGCGTCCGACACAACCGTCCGAACCAGTGCTTTTCTGAAACGGAACGAAGAACACTGTCGGACGTCCGTTCCAATTCATCGGACGTCCGATAAAGATTGACTAGAAACGAAACTTAGAATATTTTTTCTGAAATGCCCAGTTTTGTTCTCAAGAACACAAATTGATCCAGTGGAAGAGCTTTGGTGAGGATATCAGCGATTTGATCTTTAGAACAAACAAACTGAACACAGATTACCCCCTTGGAGACAAGATCGCGAATGAAATGATGCTTTATATCTATGTGCTTGGTCCTAGAGTGTTGAATGGGATTTTTTGTCAGATTAATTGCACTAGTGTTGTCACAGTACATAGGTACACATTCATATACTAAACCAAAATCATTCAATGTGTTTTTCATCCATAACAATTGAGCACAACAAGCACCAGCAGCAACATATTCAGCTTCAGGTAGTGGACAATGAGATAGCATTTTGTTTTTTACTAAACCAAGATACTAAGCAATTTCCAAGAAAGTTGCATATACCAGTAGTACTTTTTCTATCTATTTTACAACCACCGAAGTCAGCATCAGAGAATCCACATAAAGGAAGTTCATGACATTTTGGATACCACAAGCCAAAGTTTAAGGTTCCTTTAAGATATCTAAGAATTCTTTTTACCGCATTCAAGTGTGATTCCTTTGGACAGGATTGAAATCGAGCACATAAGCATACAGCAAACATGATATCAGGCCTACTGGCAGTTAAATAAAGTAAACTTCCAATCATACCTCTATACTTCTTTTCCTCAACTTTTGTACCTTCTTCATCTTTGTCAAGTTTGGTAGATGTGCACATAGGTGTTCCAACAGGCTTTGAGTTCTCCATTCCGAATCTTTTCAGCAGCTCCTTGGTGTATTTTGTTTAATTTATAAACGTTCCATCTCGGGTTTGAACCACTTGGAGTCCAAGGAAGAAGTTTAATTCTCCCATCATGCTCATTTCAAATTCTTTTTGCATGATGTTGGAAAAGTCCTTGCACAAGCTCTCATTAGTAGCACCAAATATGATATCATCCACATATATTTGCACAATTAAAAGATCTCGTGAGCTTTGTTTTGTGAAAAGTGTAGTATCTACAATGCCCCTTTTAAAACCATTTTCAATCAAAAACCCACTCAAACGTTCATACCATGCTCTAGGAGCTTGTTTTAATCCGTATAAAGCTTTTGAGAGTTTAAAAACATGATCTGGATAAGATTCATTTTCAAAACCAGGAGGTTGGTCAACATAGACTTCTTGATCTATAAAGCCATTTAAGAAGGCACTTTTAACATCCATTTGAAATAATTTAAAATTCTTGAAACATGCAAATGCTAGAAACATTCTAATGGACTCCAGCCTAGTTACAGGTGCAAAGGACTCATCAAAGTCTATTCCCTCTTCTTGAGTGTATCCCTTAGCCACCAGTCTGGCCTTATTTCTAACAACCTCCCCTTTATCATTCATTTTGTTTCTAAAAACCCACTTTGTGCCAATGATAGGATGGTCTTGTGGTCTAGCAACCAGGGTCCAAACCTTGTTTCTTTCAAATTGGATTAACTCTTCTTCCATAGCTAAAATCCAGTGCTCATCATTCAATGCATCAACAACATTTTTAGGTTCAAAGTGTGATACGAAAGCAAGATTATCTACTAGGTGTCTAGAGGAACGAGTTCTGACCTTTTCAGATGGATCACCAATTATAAGCTCCCTGGGATGGTTCTGGACAAATTTCCAGGTTCTTGGAAGATCATTAGGAGTAGTGGTATCTCTGTCATTCACTTCTCCAGCTGGACTGTCTTGAGTATCAGCATTCTTTAAATCAATTTCTGGTGAAGCAGAGCCATGATCATTGATTGCTAACTTCTTTAATTCTTCTTGTACACCTGTATCATCATCTTCACCACAACTCATGGAAATGTCACCATTAGATTCATCAAAAGTAATGTGTATCGCCTCCTCTATAACCAGTGTTCTACGATTATAGACTCTGAAGCCTCTTTTGTTTTCACAATATCCCAAGAAAATTCCCTCATCAGATTTCTTTCAAACTTTCCAAGATGTTCCTTGATGTTCAAAATGAAACATTTACAACCAAAGACTTTAAAGTAACCAACAACAGGCTTTTTGTCAAACATGAGCTCATAGGAAGTTTTGTTCAAAATTGGTCTTAAGAGAACTCTGTTCATGGTATAACAGGCTGTGTTTATGGCTTCAACCCAAAAATACTTTGGTAAATTGCATTCACTAAGCATGGTTCTAGCAGTCTCTTGGAGAGTTCTATTTTTTCTTTCTACAACTCCATTTTGTTGGGGGACTCTAGCAATAGAGAATTCATGTGTAATGCCATTGTTATCACAAAAATCTGGAAAGCCACAAAAAATGAAATTCAGTGCCATTATCACTTCTAATTTTGATAATTTTCAAGCCAATCAAATTCTGAACTTTAGCAAACAGTGATACGAAGTTCTTGAAAGCATCATCTTTATGTGCAAGAAACATCACCCATGTATATCTGGAATAATCATCAACAACAACAAAATAAAATCTCTTACCACCAAGGCTTGTAGTTTGTGTAGGACCAAACAGATCAAGATGTAAAAGTTCTAGTGGCTTTGAAGTAGAAACACGTTTCTTGGGTTTAAAAGATACCTTGACTTGTTTTCCAAATTGGCAAGCATCACATATCCGGTCCTTTTCAAATCTAATTTTTGGGAGACCTCTAACAAGATCCTTTTTAGAAATTTCTTTTAGCAAATCCATATTGAAGTGACAAAGCCTTCTATGCCATAACCATGGGTTCTCATTTGCTACTTTGAGACATTTGAGATAGGAGGAATCAATTTTTTCAAGAACAACTACATAGATATCATTAACTCTTTTTCCTTTGAAAACAGTGTTGAACTTTGAGTCAAATATGAGACATTCAAGCTTCTTGAACAATACAAACAGATTCCTATCACACAATTGGCTAACACTTAATAAATTGTAGCTTAGATTGTCAACAAGAAGGACATTGTGGATAAAGGTTTGACCATTCTCACCAACATCACCAATACCAACAGTTTTGGCTTTGTTATCATCTCCAAACGTTACCTTTCCACTTGCTTTTGGCTTGAGTTTAATGAATTGTGATGCATCACCAGTCATATGTCTTGAACATCCACTATCAATGAACCATTTTGATTCTTTAGCAATGTTATCCAGGTTCACCTACACACAAACCCACAAGATAATACTTGGTACCCTTTACATGTTGGGTCCTTGAGAGTTAGCATTATATCTAACCATCCACATGCATCTCATGCCATTTCTCATGTTTTTCTTAACATAACAATTGCTATTCATGTGACCAAATTGACAGCAGAAACTGCACATAGTTGATAAATCACTCGAGTGAACAGGTTTTATAAATCTGACTTGCCTTTTCCTATAGACAGTAAACTCATTTGCTCGATAATTTAACCTATTCTGATGAATATCAAAGTGAGATCTTGTGCTACTTCTTTGAAAGAGGCTTTGTTTCTGATGTTGGAGTAACTGACCAAGATCATTCATTCTTCTTTTCAAGCAGTTTTGTTCCTTTTTGAGAATGTCACAGAGGTTTGTCCTTTTGTCAAGTTTAGTATGTAAATCAAATTCAATCTTTTTCAGGTTATCATTTTCATTTTTCAAATGTTTGTTTTGTCGCCAAAGATTTGCATTGTCCTGAATCAAAAAATTAATTTTCTGTTTTAGTTCTTTGTTTCTGATATAAGATTCTTTCAAATTGTTGTGCATCTTTTCCAAAAATGAATTAACATCATCATCAGATTCATTGTCACTATCAGTTTGGGAACTACAAGCAGTTACCTCATCATCACCAATGGCCATGAAAGTCACTTGAGCAGATTCCTCTTCTTCCTCAACTTCACCTTCTGAGTTGCAATCATTCCAGGTGATCTGAAAATTGTTGAACTTTGGTTTTCGTTCAACCTTGTTCTCCTTCTTTTTCTTCATTGGACACTCATTTGCATAGTATCCTGGTTGGCCACATTCGAAACACTTATCAGTCTGCTTCTTGTTGAACTCCAGTTTCCCTTTGTTTCTGAAGTCATTAGACTGATTTGGGAAGGAATTGCTGGATCCACCTTTCCTGAATCTTCTCTTGTTGAGTATTCTTTTGAAGTCTCGTGTGATGAGTGCAATATCACTGTCATCACCTTCCCAATCATTTACATCCTGTGAGGCTGTTTCATCTTCATCTTGTGACGCTTTCAGAGCAATACTCTTTCTTACCTTGGTGTGATGTGAAACCCCGATCTAGACAACCAAAACTCCATGGCTTAGGCAGCGGAAATTTGATCCAACTAATCCCTAGAAGTCATGAACAATTTTTATATTATCTCAACCCGTAACTACTCGAATTAATAAACCAAATTGGAGGTAGTAGAACGCCACAATCAAGGAGATACTCGATTGATAAGTTCGGGTGAATAACTTGAGAAGATTCTCAAGTATTCAAAGGCAACTCTCTTGCCAAAGAGAAAGTGAAAACTCACTAATTGTATTTAATAGTCAAAAACTGGTGCCAAACAAAGAGGAAGTGGGGCTATTTATAGCCCTTACAAGCATTAACCCTAATCCAAAGGTTGACCAAACTACCCTACATACTTAAGAAAGATTTTGGGCCTTACTTACTAACAAATGGGCCGCAATTAAACTTTCTTAATTACCTAGACTTTTTAAAACGAGAAATAACCAAAATCAATGAGGAAAATCAAATAATCCTACTAAACTCAAGCATTCGTGCAATCAACTAGTCTTCACTTGAATCTTCCAATTCCCTATGTGCTTGAATGAGCCTTGGTCTTTATATTCTCATCATTCCCCTCCTCTTAAAAGCAATTTGCCCACAAATTGAAGCACGAATGGTGACAAGACGAGTTACATGCTTTCGACTCAATCTTGTTATGATGGCTACAGATGGCATCTAATGCAAAGCCCATGTGCTAAGTTGGAAAATAACCCTCGTCGAACCTTGAATCTCACAGACCATCTTCAATGTATGCTCAACTTTATTATTTGTGGTCATGAGGTAAGGGTCCTCAAAGTGGTATGAAGTGTATCCCGTGAAATCGAACTCCGGCTCGAAGACACTTGCAAGGCACCAAGGCGGATTTGGTGATGTTGGAGCTTCATGTGGACTAAGAGCAAGACGAAAAGCATAATGGTCATTGAGGTACTTGTTCTTTAAACGAACCCTTGGTACACAACCATCCCTAAAATATGGAGTGTTCCCTTCAAGATGAGCTCGAATCAACTCCCCTTTGGTGTGGACTGATTTGAGTTGACATTGTTCCATGAATGGATACGAACGGAATTTAACTCTTGAAGTACTAACTCCATAGAGGCTTGCAACGTCTACAATTGATTTTGGAATGGAACACACCAAGATCAGCTCAACTTGCCTTTGCTTGATCTGTATAAAAGAAGAAACACTAAACAAAACAAAGGTAAGTTTGTTAAGAAAATAATAGGCCTTCACCGGGTTGCTCAAGATCAGCCCACTTTCTCTTTTTTCTTCCTTTTTACCACCCATCTCATTAGATTTTTCCATCTCTTTTTCTAGTTCAACAGCTGACCCTTTTATCTCATTACTTTCAACTTCCTCGGGTTTTACCTCTGCAGGCACAATTCCCTCATCTATCTTTTTCTCCATTTTATAACGCTCAAACTCACTTTTCATGCATGCTAGATCAATACAAAGTTGGTCATAAGTAAGTGATACAAGTGCAAGACGACGACTATTAAATAAGAAGGAATACTTATTAGTATGTCCGTCAATTTTAACTTCTCGCCTCGACATCCATGCTTTGCCCAACAACACATGTGTCACTTGAATTGGGACTACATCACACAACACCTCATCCACATATTTGCCGATTTGAATAGGTACAAGTGTGTGCTTAGTAACCCAAACATCCCCATGAGTGCTCGTCAACTTGTACGGTTGAAGATGATCAATGGTTGGAAGATTTAATTTCTCAACCATGATAGCACTTGCAAGATTGACTTCACAACTACCATCAATGGTCAAGCTACAAATTTTATCTTTGACACCGCAACGAGTATAAAACCAACCAAGCAACTGAGATTTGACGAGGTTCAATTGCTCATCTACACCACGTAATGCCACTTCTTTGACTCCCTTAGGATCAGGAAGACAATGTTGTGGGCTAGATTTTATGCGTCTTATACTCGCCATGACGTATGAGGGAACCTGCAAAAAGTTAGCAACGAAACCGAAGATATTGCCTTTCACGCTCCCTTACGTGTATCCACTCGCACTCGTGTATATGGATGTCACTCTAATGGACTTACCAAATACCTTTACCTGTTGGGTTAGGTAGTTGAGAAATGCTGCTCAAGTCCAACAACCGTTACCAACCTTTCCACAAGTGTAATCACAAGAATGTAGGAGAAAATGTAGGAAAGTGTTCCTAGAATTTAGGAGAAAATATAGGAGCAAATGTAGGAGAAAATGTAGGAAAGTTTCTTAAAATCTAGGAAGAGAATATAGGAGAGTTTCCTAAAGTAGATGAGAGAATATAGGAAAGGTCCTAAAAATGTATGAGAGAATTTAGAAAAGTTTCCTAAAAATAGATGGGAGACTTTAGGAAAGTTTCCAAAAGAAATGGATGAGAGAGTTTAGGAAAGTTTCCTAAAAAATGGATGAGAGAATTTAGAAAAATTTCCTAAAAAAAATGGATGAGAGAATTTAGGAAAGTTTTCTAAAAAAAATGGATGAGAGAATTTAGGAAAGTTTCCAAAAAAAATGAATGAGAGAGTTTGGGAAAGTTTCCTAAAAAAGGTAGCAGAGAGAGTGTCCAAGTGAGTACAAAGAGTTATCCAAGTGCTTTACTTAGTTTCCTAATTGATTTTGGAAACAAGTTAGTTTTTGGAAACCCTTTGAAAATCCTTTTCCTCTTGAACAACTTTTGGTAACCTTCTTGAAACAACTTTTGGTAATCTTCTTGAAACAACTTTTGGTAACCTTCTTGAAACAACCTTTGGTAATCTTCAACAACTTCCAAATTCTACTCCAAGAAAGATTGCACAAATCAGATTTGGTTCCCTATTCAAAACAATTCGGCCACTTTCTTTCCTTTCCTTTTTTTTTTCTTGCCAACCGATTCCTCTTTTCTTTCTTTTTCTTTTCGTTTTTGTTTTCTGTTTTTTTTTTCTTGACTACAACTATCACCACGACACAAAACAAGGAAGTCCACAAATAATAACTACCAAGAACTCCAAGATCTTTCAAGAACTTTCAAGGAAGTTGTCAGGAACTTCAGAAATTTCAAGATTGTGGTCAAGAATTCAAGAAGCTCAAGATTATTGTAAGTTCTCTTCAAGATTCACAAAATTCCAACAAGTTTTGCCAAAATTCAGATTTGAAAACCAAGTAAACAAGTTGGATAACACAAACAACAAGGCTGGACAGATTTGTATTCGGATGAACAGTAACTATGAACAGTATCGGTGAACAGTGTCGGTGAACAGTAAATGAACAGTAATAATTTTTTTTTTGGTTCTAAACAAACGAACAGATTGGGATAAACATATATGACTCGAAATAAACGAAAAAAAAAGATATAACCTGGTGGTTGTCGACTAGCTCTGGTACCAACTGATGTGAAACCCCGATCTAGACAACCAAAACACCATGGCTTAGGCAGCGGAAATTTGACCCAACTAATCCCTAGAAGTCACGAACAATTTTGATATTATCTCAACCCGTAACTACTCGAATTAACGAACCAAATTGGAGGTAGTAGAACGCCACAATCAAGGAGATACTCGATTGATAAGTTCGGGTGAATAACTTGAGAAGATTCTCAAGTATTCAAAGGCAACTCTCTTGCCAAAGAGAAAGTGAAAACTCACTAATTGTATTTAATAGTCAAAAACTGGTCCCAAACAAAGAGGAAGTGGGGCTATTTATAGCCCTTACAAGCATTAACCCTAATCCAAAGGTTGACCAAACTACCCTACATACTTAAGAAAGATTTTGGGCCTTACTTACTAACAAATGGGCCGCAATTAAACTATCTTAATTACCTAGACTTTTTAAAACGAGAAATAACCAAAATCAACGAGGAAAATCAAATAATCCTACTAAACTCAAGCATTCGTGCAATCAACTAGTCTTCACTTGAATCTTCCAATTCCCCATGTGCTTGAATGGGTCTTGGTCTTTATATTCTCATCATGGTATCTTCTTCATCTTGCATCTTAGATTTAAGTTTCAGTTCGTAAGAAGTTAGAGTGTTAATCAGAGATTCAATGGGTAAAGTATTCAGATCCTTGGCTTCCTCAATGGCAGTCACTTTGCTTTCCCAGTCCTTTGATAGAGCATTCAGGATTTTTCTTTTCTTCTTACCTAGAGAGTACTCCTTCTCAAGCACCTCTAAATCCTTGATCAGATCATTAAATCTACAATACATTTTGTCAATATTTTCATGAGGCTCCATCTTAAAAGATTCATACATAGTGACCAGAATGGATTTCTTTTGCTCTCTCACATTCTCGCTTCCCTTATGGATCTCCCTAAGTTTATCCCAAATTTCTTTTACAGATCTACAGCCTTTGACTCTAATGGACTCATTTGAGTCTAATGCACTGTATAGAACATTCATAGCCTTGGCATTTAGATTGAGATGACTTCTATCTTCAGCAGTCAACTCACTTCTTATTTTTTGTCTCGGCCTATGAGTAGTTCATCAACAATAGTCGCGTCATATGGACCTTCACTAACAATAAACCACAACTCAATATCAATGGATTGTAAGAATATAATCATCCTTTCCTTCCAGCACACATAGTTTGATCCATTGAACATTGGAGGTCTAGTGACAGATTGTCCCTCAAAGAACATGGCATTATTGGTTGTCATATTTACTCCCAAGTCGATTCAGCTTAATCTCTAGGAGACCAAGCTCTGATACCAATTGTAAAGATCGAAAACAACCTAAGAGAGGGGAGTGAATTAGGTTTTCTAAAACCAGTTAAGATATAGGTCACTCTTTTTCAAGCCCACCCTTCCTTTCTTAAAGACCACTCAATGGATCAGTTTACAAGAAAGCACAGGTGTTCGTGAGATGAAGAGGTGAACAGTTTATATAGTAAAGCTATAAACGAAAGTAGAGAAACAAACCAAGTTTCAAACTCCACTTGAGTTTGAACAACACTTTATATAACAAGCTACTTCAAGTTGAACAATCTTGCAACCAATTTCTTGTGTACAAGGGAAGGATCACTTCCTTCTTGCCCCAAACCTCACTTGGTCAAGCAAGGAAGTTTTACAAACACTCGGATAACCCTCACAATTCTACACTATTGAAGAAGCTGTGTCACACTTGAAAAGCTACAAGAAAATTGCACAAGCTGAGAATACAAATGTTCCTTTGGAGCATTCTAACACTTGAATCACTCACGATTTGATGTAGACTTAATGTGCAAAATTATTCTGAGGTGGTTGACTTTGTTCTTTTTATAGGAGACCAAAAAATTCTTCAATTAATGCTGTCAACGTATAGAAGGCATCTGAAGAGTCAACTAGCCGTTGGTGCTGTCGGACGTCCGATAGTCAGTTTTTATGCGTTCGAGCGAGGTCAGTGAGTTCGAGAAATTTTCTTGAACCTCTTAGGACGTCCGATCCCCTCTCATCATGCGTCCGAGGGTAAGATGCAGACTTGGAGGTTCCTCTTCAATTCCTTCGGATGGCCGATGCGTCCAATATGTTGCGTCCGAAGTGCAGCAACGCTTGTCGGACGTCCGATGCTCAAGTGTTGGGCGTCCGATCGTGATCAGTAATCGTAGAAGCCCTGACTTGTCTTCTTCGGACGTCCGAGTCTGAGTTCTTCATACGTCCGAAGTTACTCAATGGATGTCGGACGTCCAATACTCTCCTTTTATGCGTCCGACATCTTCCTCAGCACTTTTCACCTTTTTTTATCTTCTTTTTGCTCTAAGTCCTCAGACCTGTTTAGTGCCATTTCTGAAAAGAGTCTCTACAAAAAGTATTAGTAACATCTGTTTGTTTTGTGATCATCAAAAGATATGAATTGAGATAAACAGTATTCTATATTTCTTTCAAGTTCCTCCAGAATTCTTTGTTAGCTGCTCAACGGCAATTCTAGCATATACTTTTCATCATTGTCATGGAGTAACAATTTCATCATTCTTTGTTATACTAGGAAATTCAGTGCACGTAATTAATTCAAATATTTAATTTTTTGTTATGAAACATGTCTGAACATGTTAAGATTTGAATTCATTAAATTTAAGTATTAAATTGGGTTATTAAACAGGGTCTAAGATGCTAGCTGAATGGCTCAGGCTCTTCCTTATATTCCAATTATGTATATCTTAATCTTTCAATGTGAGACTGAGGTATCACATTCACCCCTCCTTTAGACCTTTGCATTCTTGCAACGCCCACTCAAGACTTAATACCACTGGCCAGTTTGATCCTGTGTAGAGACCACACGAGATTTACTCTGATACCATAATATCATGCCCCAGGCCGTAGGCCCAAGATGTGACCTGAATTTCTGCAGCCAAGTCCTTCGTCCCCATTAGCCCAAAATGCCTATCTCAAGTTGGATTTGAATGGGAAACAAAACCAAACAGATGCTCAGAACGAAGTCATGCCTATTCTTCATAACAAACTTTGTTCAAGGAGAAATGCACAGCCAACTCACTTCTATTCAGTGATGAACTTTTCCGATTTTCCACAATACTAAGCTATAAAATTTGGCTACAGAATTTGTTATTTAGGTATGCATTAAGGGGTAAATTATTAGTGGCAAAATAAAGTTTGGAGGTGTGACGCCCCCACTTCTCCCTAAGGCGAACCAAAGGGTAACCGCGGGACGCCTGCCTAACTCTCGCCAGGACTCACTACAATCCATCATTCAAAAGCTCGAAATACTTTAAGTAACTTCAATACATAATTAAATTACTCCAAATATCTCACACTTACAATTATGCAGCTTTCAAGCTTAAATACAACCCAACGGAAAAGGGTACAATAGCCATCCTTTATAATATAATTTAAAGTCTTCAAAAGAAACAATCTAGTACTACTCACGAGCACCTTTGGTCTCGAACCCTGTAAAAGAAAATCATAACGTGGGATGAGCTACACAACCCAGTGAGGTTACAAAACACTCTAACAGTTCAAATAAATCAAGTAAGTTGGGCATATCATATGCATGGTTCAAGGTCACACAATGGCATGTTATCATGAGGTGATAATCATTGTACGGGTAATTTGAGACATTTATCATGCTATGAGACATTTATCATGAGACAGTCATCATGGTTCAAGACATTGGCATGTATAGTTCACGAGTGATTGGAGCTTATTACAGGTGCGAGTAATTAAGTATGTTACAGGTATGGAGCATTAACATGAAACAGGTATCATGATATGAGTACATTGGATAGGTAACAGGTATGGAGCATATCACAGGCATAGCTCAGGATTTCATGTTGGCATTTTAGCATGAAACAATTATCATGATACAAGGTAAACATATACTGTGGGATACGGTGTTCCAGTGGAACTCTGTCGGTCATCTGCACCTTATGACTTCCGGATCCCCTGGGTTTGACTGGCCATCACCTTATCCCTCCAGTGGTAATACTCGAGTATACCGAAACGGTGTCCCAAGGTTCCAACCTACCCGACCGAGCCCAGTCCTGGCTCAAATAAGTTAGTAACCATGAGCAGTGCCCAGTTCAGTTTAGAGCTTACAACATGCACAAGTAATCAAGTAATTCGGCAAAAGGTAAAATTCATCATTTGAGTAGGTCGAGTGAGGTAAAGTACACACTCGCCTAACAATGATGGACAGCTTCATATAACATGCGATTCATGATAATCAAATAATCAAATGGATACTTAGCACGTAAGCACGTAAGCAATACAAGTTGATTTCATGGGAGCATGTAATTCACGGATATCACATATTCATGCAAATTGGAAATCGAGTAAACAGATAATCAAGTAATCAGGCAGTCATGTGATTTGATAAACGGTTCACGGTTGACGGGTGACGGTTGAGTAGTGACGGTTAATTGACAGGAATTTGTCATATTAATAGGCCATCATTGGCTGTTATCCCATTTTTACCATGTGAGAGTCGAGGAGATTCACTCTAACGACGTATGCAACCATAGCATACCAAGTCATGTTATTTGAGCATTTCCAAGCATGAGTTATTCATCTCAAAAGAGAACGAGTGCGATAAAATACACACTCGACGCCATTTTTCAAAACCGAGTAAGCTAAGCAAGCAATCTAGCAAGTTAAGCATGTATCGAGTTCATATGGTCATTTGTTATGGTTAATCATTTAACCAATTCATGTAGATATGCAATGCAAGTATACATTCCTTAAATAGGCATGAGTATGGTAAATACTTAACACATAATACTTAACACTTAATAATCATGAAATAAGCATGTCTTAGACTTATTCAATTATGTATCTCTATATGGAACACTCACCTAGTCAAAACAAGCGAGTAGTTCTCAAACAAGCGTTTTAGGTATCCGCTCCGAGTTCCTCTTGGAGATTCCCTCGAGTGCCTGAGCAAACAATAATCAAGTACCACTCAATATCACTACGAATCTCTAATTATCGAGTAAGATTGTACGCTAGTGCAATCTAAGGAAATCTTATGAAAATGAATCTCAATTACTCGTAAATCGAGGTTCAAGTGGAGTTTCTTAAAATACATGAGCAATCGAGTTTTCATTTTGGAAATCAAGTATAAAATGTTCAAGTAATATCGAAGGAATAAGGAGTATTTGAAAACTCCCTTCTCTTGGAATTCGGAAAATTATCAGGATTGATACGATACTTTGAAAAATCGTATCTCACATTCTACATGTCAAAAATTGGAAAACTTGGTACCATTGGAAATCTCTTTGAAATTACTAAAAGTTCTCAGAAGACACTTTTTCACGAATGTAAGTGAAAGGCACTCAAATTTTGGCTCAAAGTTGGTAACTTGAATTACCAAGACAGATTTAAGTTGGTTTTTGGCCAAATTTGGAAATTCGGCAAAATTCACTTGTTTTGAACTAACCTTTGAAATTTGGAAATCAATTAGTGTTGCAATCCAAGAGTATAACAAAACAAGCAGAACGAGAAACGGAGTTTCGAGCACCAAGATATAGTAGCTCCAAGTTGCTGAAAAAGTTAAGACTGTTGGGCTATTTTCCAGGTTTGAAGACTAGATTCGAAGTATCATTTGGTCATCGAGTTGGCATTGGAAATATATCAAACTTGGTACACTAAATCTTCCATGTGTAAACAACATTTCTACCAAGTTTCATACAAAAACTCTCACGGTAAGGCAGTCATTAAAACAACCAAAGTTTATGAAGAGTTGCAAGGCTAAACTACCTTCTCACTTTTCTTTTGTTTACAAACTTTTTGTACCATGAAATCAGTTCCAAATCTCTCCATTATTGAAACCAAGAGTTCATAACATCCACTGAGCAATTTAAAGACCATTGACATCCAAATTTTTGAAATAAAACTCTCCAAATCAGATTTGACCATTTGGCTAAGAGAAAACGAAAAGTTTTCCAAATTCGATGAGCGAATTTTGTGACATCATTTGCATAACAAAATGGTTTTAGAATATTACCAAATTTTGTACAATTAAACCTCCATATGAGGATTACTCTTATATCAAATTTTATTTGAAAATTCACACGGGAAGGTAGTTAACTAAACCATCAAAGTTCAAGAAATTTCTCAAGGTAAAACTGTCTTCTAGCTCTTCTTTCCTTTTTAAACATTTTGTCCAAAGCAACCAACCCAAATCTGGTTTATTTGTGAAACAAAGTCCAAGGAACATCTAATATAAAGTTTGGTAGATGTTGGACATCAAAGTTTCCAAAACAACAAGTCCCAAATCATTGTTAGTTACAAATCTGTCCAAGTGGAAAATTCTATCGCTGTAGCAGTTTCAAACTTTGTCCACAACTCACTCAATTCAACTTGGAATTGGACGTGGTTGATGGCGTTGGAAAGCTCTCTCATATAGGTGAATTTTCTCAGAAGAAACCATTTTCAAATTCTATCCACAAATAGCTCGTTTTTGAGCATCAAGTAATTTCTGTCCTGTCTCCTGGAGAGCAACGAAACAGGGCAGTGATTTCCAAACGAATGGTGTGGCTCACTCGAGTGGAACTAGGTCTTGTATTTTATACCAATGGAAATCTGGGAATGTCTAGTTTCCAGTGCCACAAACGGTACTTAATTTCGACATTAGACCAAAGAGTTATGGCCGATACAAAATGACTGCCTGGGCAATACGGGATTCATTTTCCAGTTTTGCTAACTTTGGAAATCAACTCATTTGACCAACCAAATCATGTTATTTTTCAATGAAACTTTCTACACAACTCATAGAACATGTATACATCATAAAAAAGTCATTAGAACCTCAAAAATTCCGCAGAAATAGGTACGTTCAAAGCAGGGGCAGAATCGGAACTTTTACCCCATCAAGACAAGGGTGGGAGTTCATAGATCCCACCTTTCAAATTTTCCAACAATAACAACCACCCATATGAATACAAGAGCTTAAGGTGTTAATCAACCTCCATAAAACAATATTTCGGTAGTTGATCGTTACCTACTTGTGTGGTGAGCAAAGTCAGAATTTTTGGCCTTCCTTAGCACAAGAAAAACCGTGAATAACAGCTCCTTTTCTGAGCTCAATGGGATCTCTAAATGTTTAGTTAAGTGTAGTTCGAATTTGGAGTAAATTGGAAGAGGTATGATGAAGATTTGATGAAGGAATTTGGTGAAGTAAACTTGGTCCTTTTCTATCTTGATGTTGCACGGCTGGAATGGAAGCAAAAGAGGCAGCAATTGAGGTAAGTATATGGAGGGTTTTAATCTAGTGTGATGCTCTCATGTGAAACTAAAATGTGTGGCTCTCATTGATTCAAAGGTCAACTCTTTTTCCCGCGTTTCGTGCTCGATTCCTCTCGAGTTTGTTTCACTAGTGCACTAAACCTCTAATGCACTTATATTCATATAAATATTATTCACTCTCAATTGTCCCAAAATAAGGGTCTAACGTTCCTCAATTTAAATCGCGCGTGTGAAAACGCGTATCTCCAATTTAAGCGCGATAACGCGAAACTTCCGAGAAATTCTTATAACGATAGTACTAATAACTATCACTTGAGTATTTAAACATTAAAATACCTAATTTAGGTCCATTGTACATGTCTCCAATATTCCAAACTTATTGTACTCTCAATCGGTCAAGATTTCCAAAGACGTGTTCACTATTTTCACTAAACGAGCTTTCGGAAATTAATTTTTGAAACAAGTCACTTTAAATATATAATGAAACTATATTTCCATGTAATTAGGTCTCAAGAGCTTTGAAAATAATCTTCGGGGTAAAAGGCCAAATAAATAATTAAATAAGCTAGAAATAGGAGATTAAATAAGTAAATTTTGCGAGTCCTCACAACCTCCCCTCCTTAAAAGAATTTCGTCCTCGAAATTCATACCTTCTGTAATCTCAGACAACTCTGAACCGTGTGGTGTGTTCATGTCATGCGTTCTTTCAGATGCCACTGATCGGTTTCTCCTTCCATTGACTTGTCGAGGGACAGTTCCATTTCCTTGTTGAGCAGTAGTTTCTCGTGGATATTTCTTTGGACAGTCATGAACTTTATGGTTGGTACTCCCACACCCCATACACTTTCGTCCCTTTAGCCAACAGTTTTCTTCAGTGTGATTCATCCTTCCACAATATCCACAAGTCGGACAAGGTGGTGTGACCTGACTTGCTTGCGAGGCTTTCTTTGATCGTGTCTGTCCTACTGAAGTCCCTCGCGACATACTTCCTTTTGATTCCTTTATCATGAGTGGTGCAGGAAATAACAGTCCTACTCCATCCACTTCTTTTCTAACTTTGGGTGGTGGTCCATTTTCTCCTAGTGTACTGTCAGATGCATCTCTTTTTCTTGCTTGAAAAGCTCTTAGTTGAGATTTTGTGCTTTCTACCCTTTGCGCTTTTTCGAGAGCGTCACTAAACGTTTCAACATGTGCTGCGGCAAGGGCATCTTGGATTTCCAAATCTAATCCTTGGATAAACCGTCTTATTCTCTTCCGTTCAATAGCCACCAATTCTGGGGCATATGTAGATAATTTCGTAAAGCGTGTTTCATACTCAGCTACGCTTAAAGTTCCTTGACGAAACTTTATAAAATCATCTTCTCTTTTTTCTTGGACAAGTGGAGGAAGAAATTTCTCATTAAATTCACGTACAAAGTTTATCCAAATCCTTAGGGTTTGATCCCTTTCCCACTTGTTTCTTATAACATTCCACCATGCTCGGGCTGCTCCTTCAAGTTGAAATACAGCAAAGGTGACTTGTCTCTCCTCTGTGTAATCCAAGGCATCGAATATATTTCTTATATTCTCTAACCAATTCTCAGCCACCTCTGGATCAGGTCTTCCAGCAAACTTAGGCGGGGAAAATTTCTGAAACCGCTCTAAAGCTCGATCCTCCCCTATTTCTTGGTTTCCCCGTTGGTTTCCTTGTCCAACACCTTGACCTTGTTGAGCTACTAAGAGCTATAGGATATCCGTCATACGAGTTAAAACTTGTCCCATTTGGTCATTTCCTCTCCCAGCACTTAGCTCGGCATTTTGGTCAATATCAGATCCATTATCTATTCTTTCATTTCGGGGTTGTCTAGGTTGACGTCCCTTTCGTTGTCCTCTAGTTTCCATGTTCACAGCTAATCTATACACATATGTATAAATCTCACACTAAACCATAGTCGAACTACACACATATGCCAGTAACAACCTTTAAAGGAAAAGAAATCACATATACAAATATCATTATGACTATGCAAGTAAACACAAACTAGAGTTCATTAAATCATAACACAAATTATGGCCAAGTAAAGTTCATGCCAAGTCAAAGTCAATAACAAAAATAAACAAGTGATTATCACAAGTACATTCATCTCCAAGGCGCAAACTCTTAAGTTCTACTCCCATTGTCTCACTATGAAAGATCACAAGTAGATATTCACTAGATTAATTGGAACTAGACGATTCTCGTTCCCTAACATGCTCGATTTCAATCCCAACACAAGGATCTTTTGGGTTACGATATTTCCATCTTCCACTCTTAATTATTGTACCATCTTAACCAAACAATTAGTGGTTTCCTGTAACCATTCCCATAAAATATCAATTCATTCCTATTCCCCACAAATGGAGATATCAAGTCCTTAGGGTTGCTTTCCACTCTCAAGTACCCTGGTACAAGAATCCGAAATAAGATAATTCACAACTCGAGCCAGCCGGTCCCAAGAGTAAATCACCACATTCGAGATTCCTACCCAACATACATATCAAATTTCCACCAAATATCAAGACAAAGGTTTTACAACCTATAACATTCATGATTCACAGCTTACATTTCTAGAAGGGCACTTAAGCCTTTACTCAATCACATAGTAAGGACCATAACACCACTTGGCCCTATCTTGCTCCTTTGTAGAGACCACGTGAAGTGGCTCTAAATTTCATCGCTACAAGCAATCATTTAACTTTCAGACCAGTTCCACAGTCCGGCATCCTAAACATTTAAGCCTAGAATACACTACAAAGATCTGAAGCCTAGGCTCTGATACCAACTGTGACGCCCCCACTTCTCCCTAAGGCGAACCAAAGGGTATCCGCAGGACGCCTGCCCAGCTCTCGCCAGGACTCACTACAATCCATTATTCAAAAGCTCGAAATACTTTAAGTAACTTCAATACATAATTAAAGTACTTCAAATATCTCACACTTACAATTATGCAGCTTTCAAGCTTAAATACAACCCAACGGAAAAGGGTACAATAGCCATCCGTTATAATATAATTTAAAGTCTTCAAAAGAAAACAATCTAGTACTACTCACGAGCACCCTTGGTCTCGAACCCTGTAAAAGAAAACCACAACGTGGGATGAGCTACACAGCCCAGTGAGGTTCCAAGACACTCTAACAGTTCAAATAAATCAAGTAAGTTGGGCATATCATATGCATGGTTCAAGGTTACACAATGGCATGTTATCATGAGGTGATAATCATTGTACGGGTAATTTGAGACATTTATCATGGTATGAGACATTTATCATGAGACAGTCATCATGGTTCAAGACATTGGCATGTATAGTTCACGAGTGATTGGAGCTTATTACAGGTGCGAGTAATTAAGCATGTTACAGGTATGGAGCATTAACATGAAACAGGTATCATGATATGAGTACATTGGACAGGTAACAGGTATGGAGCATATCACAGGCATAGCTCTGGATTTCATGTTGGCATTTTAGCATGAAACAATTATCATGATACAAGGTAAACATATACTGTAGGATACGGTGTTCCAGTGAAACTCTATCGGTCATCTACACCTTATGACTTCCGGATCCCCTCGGTTTGACTGGCCATCACCTTATCCCTCCAATGGTAATACTCGAGTATACCGAAACGGTGTCCCAAGATTCCAACCTACCCGACCGAGCCCAGTCCTGGCTCGAGTAGGTTAGTAACCATGAGCAGGGCCCAGTTCAGCTTAGAGCTTACAACATACACAAGTAATCAAGTAATTCGGTAAAAGGTAAAATTCATCATTTGAGTAGGTCGAGTGAGGTAAAGTACACACTCGCCTAACCATGATGGACAGCTTCATATAACATGCGATTCATGATAATCAAGTAATCAAGTAGATACTTAGCACGTAAGCACGTAAGCAATACAAGTTGATTTCATGGGAGCATGTAATTCACGGATATCACATATTCATGTAAATTGGAAATCGAGTAAACAGATAATCAAGTAATCAGGCAGTCATGTGATTTGATAAACGGTTCACGGTTGACGGGTAACGGTTGAGTGTCACGCCCCATTTTTTTGAAAAATAAATAAATGGTTTAAAAAGTGAATTTTTATTTGAAAAAAATGAACTTTGATTTACAAAGAAAATGAAGAAAAATATGTGGGTCTAAATGGGACTTTGGAATGCGACGATTTTGACCCAAAATAAGTTTAAAAAGGGTTTTGAAGTAAAAATCGGAGTCGCCATTTGGTATAGAGTTAAGGTGTACCAAGTCACCTAAAAATAAATTTTTTGAGTAAAATTATAGAAAACCCTTTTAAACGACTCCTAAGTCTACGAAAATCAGAGAAAGTGTTCGGGAGTCACATTTGATGAGAGGGAAGGCAAGGGCGAGGTCCAAGGCACCCTCTCAACCTAGCCAAGGCTAGTTGCGCGATTTAGTCAAAGATTTTCTTATTTTAACCTAAAAGATTTATCACATTTGGATGTACTATATGAATGCAAACCCTAGACCTAGAGGGGTATCAGGGGGGTCAAAATTTCTCTTCAAAACTTGAATGGTGCCAATCACATTAATTGTGATGCCCAATAATGACTCTTTGGAGAGGTCACGAATAATGCAAAAATATGAGATTCTAAGAAAAGGAAAAGGATAAAATAATTATAGAAATATACATGACCTAAGGGAATGCATCACGTCGGGTACGGGAGACTAATGTTCGTGACTCAATTTTCTCTTTAATAGAGGGAATACGAGCGTGCTAAGGTTAGAGAGCCAAACTCGTCAATATCTCATATCCAAGGGGTTTTCCTAATCTAGCATGCAAATGATCTAACCTATTCCTATTTCTAAAAATGAAATGCAATTCTAATGTTATGTATCATACATTGGGGTAAGGAATATACATATAAGGGAAAATATAGGATAAGGACTATACACATAAGGGAAATATCATACAAAATGATAAAAGACCCTAGAAAGTGAAAAATATGCATGAGATGGAATGATTTTATCACACAATCATGATTTAACGCGCGAAGGGCTCCTAAGGGTCTAGCATTGGACTAACCCTTAACTAACGTTCTCTTACAAGCATTGGACTTGTGAGCTTGAGGGGAAGACCATGACTAGCATTGGACCAGCCACGGTAACGGGCATCTACATCCACCATATATAATCAATAGGCATGGTTAAAGCAAGTAGGCATGTGAGCACATAATTCACATAACACGTAAGCATGCATGTCTAGATGCCAAAGCCCTACGAAAGCGGTAACACATAGCACATAGGCATGCAAAACACACATAAGGCAAACAAAGCAAATAAAGTCCTAACTATTACATTCGGGGGAAGCCTACTACAATATAAGAGGGGAAACGGAATAAAATAAATAAAATAATAACCTAGCTATTACAACTTTGGCATTTCAAGTGCCTTGCAAATAATCGAAATTGAAAATAACTATACAAAACTAAAACAAATGAAGTGGATAAATAAATAAATAAATAAAATGAAAACATTCAAAAGGCATGCAATTAAGCACATAAATCACATAGACACATAGGGTCAAATAAAGTGGAAAATAAGGGATAGAGTGTACCTCCCTTGCAATGGTAATCAAATGAAGGAAAAATAGCTTCAAAACAATAGAAGGGTCAAGGCACCAATTAAATAGTAAAGTATAAATAAACTCACCAAATCCCTCCCAAATTGCAACTTAAATGTAACAAATAATGTGTAATTGCAAAGAAAGTAAATTATCCATCAAGTTTCTAAAATAGCAACTACTAAAGACCCAATAGCAAAACATTAACCAATCACTCAAGCCCAAATAACACATTTTTGGGAAATTCACGGGCCCATTAGTAATGAAAAAATCAAGTAATCACAAATAATCACATTAATGTTAAAGCATTTAAATAACTTAAACAGCCCATATTCACAAAATGGGGATCCAATTGAAAGGAAAAGGAAGGTTTGAGGGATCAATTTGATTAATCTTTTCAATTGCTTGGGCCATAGTACAATTAGACAAGAAGCAAGGGGTTAGATTGCAATTATCGGAAGCTTTTCATGCAAACCATGCAATCCACGAAGGAAAACAAGCTTCTGCAACTACTTTCTATTCTCTAGCAACCGAAATGAAATTTGCTGCACTTTCTTTTTGAACTCAAATTTCTTAATCACAGCTTTGATTAGATATTTTTAACCCAACATTACAACTTTAGACTAAGCAACAAACTACATCAACACCACCATCCAAACAAGCAGAAAACTTAGGAAGAAATCATGTAAAATTCTGGAAAAACATGCAAAAACGGTTCGGCAACTTCGTTGTTTATTTTTTCCAGCAAGTATTTGAACACGATTCGAGTATTTCAGACCCCAAACATGCAAACCCAACACCTCTTATCCAATTCCTCTTTCCAACATAAGATCAACCAGCAAATTGGATGGCGGAAACTTTGGTGAACAGCTGCAGGAAAGAAAACAGCGAAGAGAATGCAAAAACTTTTGTTCTCCTGCTGGAAAAACTCACACAAACAGCTAAGGGCAGGGAAGAAAAGATAGCAGCAAATCATGAGGAGGAAATGCATCTTTTGGACCAAACCGCAAACAGGAAGAAATGAAATGAGAGCAACCGACAGAACCTAATTCTAGTCAAACTTAACATGCCTTGCTCTTAATACAAACAAAACCAGAAAACACAAGATGCATGGCTCAAACTTCCCCCTCTTATTCATTTTTCTTCTCGGCTTTGCAAGTAACAAAGAAACCGCGTGCCTGCATTTGCATTCTTCTAACATCTAAACTTCCAAGCATAGCAGGCTTATTCACTGATAGCCAACTTCTAACACAACAGGCTTTCTTTTTCATTCTAGTATTCACCACGCAAGAACTCAAAGGTGCACTGAACATTCAACAAAAATGGGAAAAAAAAACAGCAACAAATGGCCAACCACAGCACCTAAAACATGCACTTGTCTCTACCTCACTTCGTGAGATTCACGAATGCAAAACCCAAAATAAAACATGCAGCAGAGATACGAAGACACTCACGGCAAACATGCCCTCAGCCCACTATCAGAGTGTCCAAAACCCCAACAAAGCAAAGCTTAAACAAGCAAAGGAAAAGTCACGGCTGCAACAGCTTTTTAGCTACTTGTTGCAGTCCAAAGGTATTCCGCACCTTGCCACTTGAAAAATGGCAGCAAGCACATACATGGGATATTATCAAACAACAAACAAAACCCAAGAGACGATTTAAGCTACTCCGGAAAACTTTAGCAGACCAAAAGACTGATTTTCTTTAAACTACTGTAACAAAACCAGAACTTCAAAACCAGTTGCGGTAGACCTTCAAACACCAACATAACCAAACTAAACTCAAGCAAACCTCATGGATTTATCAGAAAAAACCTATAGAAAGACTTCCAAACACCTCATCAGGATTGAATACTAGCATGCAAACCAGGGTAAAACCCGGTTTTGATAGAGAAATTAGTAAAACCAGCTTCGCTTATGAAGTTTTTTACAAATGAAACGGGCTTGTTGCTTACTAAAAAAAAATAGGAAATAGTTTCTACACTTAAAGTCTTATGATCTGCAAGACCCAGAGGCAATGATATGAAACCAATGTCCGAAACAGTTAGGGCAGGGGAATGAAAGAAACAAACGAATAAAAACTAGACCATGAGAACAGAGAAACAGGAGAGGAAAAGAAAATCAAGTAGCGATACACTTGATAACGGATGAGGATGATGTGTAGGCGAAGGAGGATGAAAGAAAGGGTTACCTTGAAGGATGATTGAACTCCACAGAACACCAACGAGACCTGCTGCAATTTTGACGAGGGAAACCGCAAGTGAAAGTACGGAGATCCGTCAACCCCCGTTCTTTTCCATTCGCCACCTCTTTTTCCTCTTCCAAGTTTCTTTCTTCAGTCGCCCCCTTCTGTTCTCTCCGACTCTCTCATGGAAGTTCTCTCTTTATCAACCTCAAGCCGCCTCTTCCCTCTTAGCTCACCTTCCTTTTGCTGGTTTCCCTTTTTCCCGTCACACACTTCCTCTTCTGTTTCTCTCAGGTTCCCCCCAGCTCTCCTCTCGATCCCCTTTTTCCTTTCCTCCGTCGCCCTTTTCTCTAATTTTCCAGATTTTTGCTCTCTTCATCCGCCGCTCCCCCCTTTCTGGTTTCTTTCTTTTGCTCTCCAAAAAACCTCTCCGACCCTCTGCTCCTTTCTTTTCCTTTTATACCCAATGACCAAAACCCAAAACCCTGATATCAATGGTCATTTGTCAATCTCGGCTCCCCGCTCCTCACTTCAAACCCTTCGATCAACATTTGCCTAAATCATTCTTAGATCTTCTCGGATGAGAGCCAAGTGGAATGATCAAACGGCACCCAAAAAATGAAAGGAAACCTCCGTGGCAAAGGAGCTGAAAATTTTTTGTATCTGCGTTTTTTGCAAATGAAAAAGAAGAGAGGTTTGGATCGTATGCTTCTCAGGGTCCGTGAGCTTGCCTCTTTTTTAATTTTTCATTTTCTTTCCAATGAATCATTTAATAAAAAAACAAACTAACCAAAATAACAATTTAAGTAAAATTGAGTAAAATGGATAAAAACTAAGAATAAAAGATAAAAACAAAAATGCTAAAAATTTTTTGTGTTTGATTGATGATTTTTCTTTTCTTTTTCAGTGGATTAATTAATAAAACAAAACAATTTTTTAACAAAATGAGAATAAGATAAACTAAGCAAGAAATAATAATAAAAATAAAAATAAACATAAACAAACAAAAATCACCTAAAGTAAATAAAAGAAAAAGCTAAAATTTTGGTGTCTACATTGAGTAGTGACGGTTAATTGACAGGCATTTGTCATATTAATAGGCCATCATTGG
This sequence comes from Coffea eugenioides, assembly GCF_003713205.1. Taxonomy (NCBI): domain Eukaryota; kingdom Viridiplantae; phylum Streptophyta; class Magnoliopsida; order Gentianales; family Rubiaceae; genus Coffea; species Coffea eugenioides. Next base: position 29,573,514 of record NC_040037.1, read on the forward strand.
CCGTTATCCCATTTTTACCATGTGAGAGTCGAGAAGATTCACTCCAAAGACGTATGCAACCATAGCATACCAAGTCATGTTATTTGAGCATTTCCAAGCATGAGTTATTCATCTCAAAAGAGAACGAGTGCGATAAAATACACACTCGACTCCATTTTTCAAAACCGAGTAAGCTAAGCAAGCAATCTAGCAAGTTAAGCATGTATCGAGTTCATATGATCATTTGATATGGTTAATCATTTAACCAATTCATGTAGATATGCAATGCAAGTATACATTCCTTAAATAGGCATGAGTATGGTAAATACTTAACACATAATACTTAACACTTAATAATCATGAAATAAGCATATCCTAGACTTATTCAATTACGTATCCCTATATGGAACACTCACCTAGTCAAAACAAGCGAGTAGTTCTCAAACAAGCGTTTTAGGTGTCCGCTCCGAGTTCATCTTGGAGATTCCCTCGAGTGCCTGAGCAAACAATAATCAAGTACCACTCAATATCACTACGAATCTCTAATTATCGAGGAAGATTGTACGCTAGTGCAATCTAAGGAAATCTTATGAAAATGAACCTCAATTACTAGTAAATCGAGGTTCAAGTGGAGTTTTTTAAAGTACATGAGCAATCGAGTTTTCATTTTAGAAATCAAGTATAAAATGTTCAAGCAATATCGAAGGAATAAGGAGTATTTGAAAACTCCCTTCCCTTGGAATTCGGAAAATTTTCAGGTTTGATACGATACTTTGAAAAATCGTATCTCACATTCTACATGTCAAAAATTGGAAAACTTGGTACCATTGGAAATCTCTTTGAAATTACTAAAAGTTCTCAGAAGACACTTTTCCACGAATGTAAGTGAAAGGCACTCAAAATTTGGTTCAAAGTTGGTAACTTGAATTACCAAGACAGATTTAAGTTGGTTTTTGGCCAACTTTGGAAATTCGGAAAAATTCACTTGTTTTGAACTAACCTTTGAAATTTGGAAATAAATTAGTGTTTCAATCCAAGAGTATAACAAAACAAGCAGAACGAGAAACGGAGTTTCGAGCACCAAGATATAGTAGCTCCAAGTTGCTGAAAAAGTTAAGACTGTTGGGCTATTTTTCAGGTTTGAAGACTAGATTCGAAGTATCATTTGGTCATCGAGTTGGCATTGGAAATACATCAAACTTGGTACACTAAATCTTCCATGTGTGAACAACATTTCTACCAAGTTTCATACAAAAACTCTCACGGTAAGGCAGTCATTAAAACAACCAAAATTTATGAAGAGTTGCAAGGCTAAACTACCTTCTCACTTTTCTTTTGTTTACAAACTTTTTGTACCATGAAATCAGTTCCAAATCTCTCCATTATTGAAACCAAGAGTTCATAACATCCACTGAGCAATTTAAAGACCATTGACATCCAAATTTTCGAAATAAAACTCTCCAAATCAGATTTGACCATTTGGCTAAGAGAAAATGAAAAGTTTTCCAGATTCGATGAGCGAATTTTGTGACATCATTTGCATATCAAAATGGTCTTAGAATATTACCAAATTTTGCACAATTAAACCTCCATATGAGGATTACTCTTCTATCAAATTTTATTTGAAAATTCACACGGGAAGGTAGTTAACTAAACCATCAAAGTTCAAGAAATTTCCCAAGGTAAAACTGTCTTCTAGCTCTTCTTTCCTTTTTAAACATTTTGTCCAAAGCAACCAACCCAAATCTGGTTTATTTGTGAAACAAAGTCCAAGGAACATCTAATATAAAGTTTGGTAGATGTTGGACATCAAAGTTTCCAAAACAACAAGTCCCAAATCATTGTTAGTTACAAATCTGTCCAAGTGGAAAATTCTATCGCTGTAGCAGTTTCAAACTTTGTCCACAACTCACTCAATTCAACTTGGAATTGGACGTGGTTGATGGCGTTGGAAAGCTCTCTCATATAGGTGAATTTTCTCAGAAGAAACCATTTTCAAATTCTATCCACAAATAGCTCGTTTTTGAGCATCAAGTAATTTCTGTCCTGTCTCCTGGAGAGCAACGAAACAGGGCAGTGATTTCCAAACGAATGGTGTGGCTCACTCGAGTGGAACTAGGTCTTGTATTTTATACCAATGGAAATCTGGGAATGTCTAGTTTCCAGTGCCACAAACGGTACTTAATTTCGACATTAGACCAAAGAGTTATGGCCGATACAAAATGACTGCCTGGGCAATACGGGATTCATTTTCCAGTTTTGCTAACTTTGGAAATCAACTCATTTGACCAACCAAATCATGTTATTTTTCAATGAAACTTTCTACACAACTCATAGAACATGTATACATCATAAAAAAGTCATTAGAACCTCAAAAATTCCGCAGAAATAGGTACGTTCAAAGCAGGGGCAGAATCGGAACTTTTACCCCATCAAGACAAGGGTGGGAGTTCATAGATCCCACCTTTCAAATTTTCCAACAATAACAACCACCCATATGAATACAAGAGCTTAAGGTGTTAATCAACCTCCATAAAACAATATTTCGGTAGTTGATCGTTACCTACTTGTGTGGTGAGCAAAGTCAGAATTTTTGGCCTTCCTTAGCACAAGAAAAACCGTGAATAACAGCTCCTTTTCTGAGCTCAATGGGATCTCTAAATGTTTAGTTAAGTGTAGTTCGAATTTGGAGTAAATTGGAAGAGGTATGATGAAGATTTGATGAAGGAATTTGGTGAAGTAAACTTGGTCCTTTTCTATCTTGATGTTGCACGGCTGGAATGGAAGCAAAAGAGGCAGCAATTGAGGTAAGTATATGGAGGGTTTTAATCTAGTGTGATGCTCTCATGTGAAACTAAAATGTGTGGCTCTCATTGATTCAAAGGTCAACTCTTTTTCCCGCGTTTCGTGCTCGATTCCTCTCGAGTTTGTTTCACTAGTGCACTAAACCTCTAATGCACTTATATTCATATAAATATTATTCACTCTCAATTGTCCCAAAATAAGGGTCTAACGTTCCTCAATTTAAATCGCGCGTGTGAAAACGCGTATCTCCAATTTAAGCGCGATAACGCGAAACTTCCGAGAAATTCTTATAACGATAGTACTAATAACTATCACTTGAGTATTTAAACATTAAAATACCTAATTTAGGTCCATTGTACATGTCTCCAATATTCCAAACTTATTGTACTCTCAATCGGTCAAGATTTCCAAAGACGTGTTCACTATTTTCACTAAACGAGCTTTCGGAAATTAATTTTTGAAACAAGTCACTTTAAATATATAATGAAACTATATTTCCATGTAATTAGGTCTCAAGAGCTTAGAAAATAATCTTCGGGGTAAAAGGCCAAATAAATAATTAAATAAACTAGAAATAGGAGATTAAATAAGTAAATTTTGCGAGTCCTCACAACCTCCCCTCCTTAAAAGAATTTCGTCCTCGAAATTCATACCTTCTGTAATCTCAGACAACTCTGAACCGTGTGGTGTGTTCATGTCATGCGTTCTTTCAGATGCCACTGATCGGTTTCTCCTTCCATTGACTTGTCGAGGGACAGTTCCATTTCCTTGTTGAGCAGTAGTTTCTCGTGGATATTTCTTTGGACAGTCATGAACTTTATGGTTGGTACTCCCACACCCCATACACTTTCGTCCCTTTAGCCAACAGTTTTCTTCAGTGTGATTCGTCCTTCCACAATATCCACAAGTCGGACGAGGTGTTGTGACCTGACTTGCTTGCGAGGCTTTCTTTGATCGTGTCTGTCCTACTGAAGTCCCTCGCGACATAGTTCCTTTTGATTCCTTTATCATGAGTGGTGCAGGAAATAACAGTCCTACTCCATCCACTTCTTTTCTAACTTTGGGTGGTGGTCCATTTTCTCCTAGTGTACTGTCAGATGCATCTCTTTTTCTTGCTTGAAAAGCTCTTAGTTGAGATTTTGTGCTTTCTACCCTTTGCGCTTTTTCGAGAGCGTCACTAAACGTTTCAACCTGTGCTGCGGCAAGGGCATCTTGGATTTCCAAATCTAATCCTTGGATAAACCGTCTTATTCTCTTCCGTTCAATAGCCACCAATTCTGGGGCATATGTAGATAATTTCGTAAAGCGTGTTTCATACTCAGCTACGCTTAAAGTTCCTTGACGAAACTTTATAAAATCATCTTCTCTTTTTTCTTGGACAAGTGGAGGAAGAAATTTCTCAATAAATTCACGTACAAAGTTTATCCAAGTCCTTAGGGTTTGATCCCTTTCCCACTTGTTTCTTATAACATTCCACCATGCTCGGGCTGCTCCTTCAAGTTGAAATACAGCAAAGGTGACTTGTCTCTCCTCTGTGTAATCCAAGGCATCGAATATATTTCTTATATTCTCTAACCAATTCTCAATCACCTCTGGATCAGGTCCTCCAGCAAACTTAGGCGGGGAAAATTTCTGAAACCGCTCTAAAGCTCGATCCTCCCCTATTTCTTGGTTTCCCCGTTGGTTTCCTTGTCCAACACCTTGACCTTGTTGAGCTACTAAGAGCTATAGGATATCCGTCATACGAGTTAAAACTTGTCCCATTTGGTCATTTCCTCTCCCAGCACTTAGCTCGGCATTTTGGTCAATATCAGATCCATTATCTATTCTTTCATTTCGGGGTTGTCTAGGTTGACGTCCCTTTCGTTGTCCTCTAGTTTCCATGTTCACAGCTAATCTATACACATATGTATAAATCTCACACTAAACCATAGTCGAACTACACACATATGCCAGTAACAACCTTTAAAGGAAAAGAAATCACATATATAAATATCATTATGACTATGCAAGTAAACACAAACTAGAGTTCATTAAATCATAACACAAATTATGGCCAAGTAAAGTTCATGCCAAGTCAAAGTCAATAACAAAAATAAACAAGTGATTATCACAAGTACATTCATCTCCAAGGCGCAAACTCTTAAGTTCTACTCCCATTGTCTCACTATGAAAGATCACAAGTAGATATTCACTAGATTAATTGGAACTAGACGATTCTCGTTCCCTAACATGCTCGATTTCAATCCCAACACAAGGATCTTTTGGGTTACGATATTTTCCATCTTCCACTCTTAATTATTGTACCATCTTAACCAAACAATTAGTGGTTTCCTGTAACCATTCCCATGAAATATCAATTCATTCCTATTCCCCACAAATGGAGATATCAAGTCCTTAGGGTTGCTTTCCACTCTCAAGTACCCTGGTACAAGAATCCGAAATAAGATAATTCACAACTCGAGCCAGCCGGTCCCAAGAGTAAATCACCACATTCGAGATTCCTATCCAACATACATATCAAATTTCCTCCAAATATCAAGACAAAGGTTTTACAACCTAAAACATTCATGATTCACAGCTTACATTTCTAGAAGGGCACTTAAGCCTTTACTCAATCACATAGTAAGGACCATAACACCACTTGGCCCTATCTTGCTCCTTTGTAGAGACCACGTGAAGTGGCTCTAAATTTCATCGCTACAAGCAATCATTTAACTTTCAGACCAGTCCCATAGTCCGGCATCTTAAACCTTTAAGCCAAGAATACACTACAAAGATTTGAAACCTAAGCTCTGATACCAACTGTGACTCCCCCACTTCTCCCTAAGGCGAACCAAAGGGTATCCGCGGGAAACCTGCCCAGTTCTCGCCAGGACTCACTACAATCCATCATTCAAAAGCTCGAAATACTTTAAGTAACTTCAATACATAATTAAAGTACTCCAAATATCAAACACTTACAATTATGCGGCTTTCAAGCTTAAATACAACCCAACGGAAAATGGTACAATAGCCATCCGTTATAATATAATTTAAAGTCTTCAAAAGAAAATAATCTAGTACTACTCACGAGCACCCTTGGTCTCGAACCCTGTAAAAGAAAACTGTCGCGCCCCACTTTTTGAATGTGTGTAGTGCTGTGGTGATGTGAGTGTGTGTGAGAGTGAGTAGTGTGTATGATATACATGTGAACGTGTGCGAAATGAAAAGTAAAAGGCCATGGGACTTAAGAATGCGACGATTTGGCCAAACAAAGTTCAAAAAAGGGTTTTTTAAATGAAAATGGAGTCGCCACTTGGTATAGAGTTAGGGTGTACCAAGTCACCCAAAAATGTTTTTTGTTTTTGAATGAAAAAAATAAATAAACCCTTTTAGAGAACTTTTGGGTCTACGTAACCAAAAAAGAGGGATCGGGGGTCACATTTGATGAGAGAGAAGGCAAAGGCAAGGCCTAAGGCACTCCCTCACCCTAGCCAAGGCTAGTTGCGTGACTTAACCCAAACTTTTCCTAATTTTTCTACCCAAGGTATGTATCGCGTGTTGGATATGTCTATATGAATGCAAAAACCTAGACCTAGGGGGACATGGGGGAAATTTCTCTTCAAAGGTTGAGTGGTGCCAATCACATTAATTGTGAAGCCCAATAATGATCCTTTGGAGAGGTCACACATAATCCTAAATGACGTAAAAATGAGTGGAATGCATGCCATGTGAAAATGTGAGTTTGTGTGAAGTGAGAAAAGTGATAAAAATAATAGGATGTAAGTGGAGGTGTGCAAATGTATTTACAAGATAAGGTGAGTAAAGAATGATAATGTGAAAATAACATAAAGTGCATGTGTGCGAGTGATATGGTATAAAGTGTGAGTAGTTAAGTGAAAACGTCCAAAAGCAGTGTGAAGTGTGAAAAAGGGGATAGAATATAAAGTAGATGTGTATAGGATAGCGAAATAAGTGAAATGCATGAACCCTAGAGGAATGCAAGCAAAATGGGTACGGGGACTCCTAACTTTGTGACTTTAATTTTCCCTTTGATTAGAAAGGAGAACTAGCGTGCTAAGGCTATTTTGAAGCCACACTCGCTCGTTTCCCTTATCGAAAGGGGACCCTCAAGCAAATGTACCCTATAACTAGCATGAAAATGCAAAAGTCTAAAATGAAGGGGAAAGGGTGGAGGAGCATGCCAAATGATAAAACTAAGAAAAATGCATGAAATGTAGTGAACATGCAAGTATGCACTAACGAAAAGGGACGGCCTATTGGGTCTAGCGTTGGACTAGCCCTTTCTATGAATTCCTACTAGCATTGGGCTAGTGTGGTGACGTCCATTCATCCATCACATTCATTCATGACTATAAAAAGCGAGTAGACATGCGAATCACTTATAAACACGTAGCACATAACACTTAGCATGCTCGACTAGATGCAAGAGCCTAATAAAGCACTCAACACATAACACATAGGCATGCAACCAAGCTAATGGATCTATTACATTTGCTAACTAAAACAAAGGGGAAAGGGAAAATGGACCAAATTGCTCGCCAAGCCCTATCTATTACAAGCCAAGAGGTGTACACATACCCCATAATGAATAACTTAAATAAAAGCAAAAGTAAATGAAATAAATGCAAGGAATTAAGGAAAGGCAAGGAAAGCGAAGTAGACATGCATATTCACATAACACGTAGGAGCACGTAGGGTCAAATGAAGTGCAAATAAGGGATAGAGTGTACCTCCCTTGAATCGATGCCCTAATGAGGTGAAATTACTAATTTACCCTCCAAAATAATAAAAAGGGTCAAGGTACCACTTTAATTATCAAATAATCACATGAAACAACCATTAAACACAAAAAATGGAATCCATCTCAATCAAATGCAAAAATCACGAAAGAAGAAATGGAAATTTATTTATTAAAGTTAAATAACAAGATTAGCTAAGCAAAATTTAAATCAAATGAAACCAAGACCTTAAATGCTTCCAAGTTACTAAGCTTTCATCCACAATTCACATGAAAACATGCCAAGGCAAATTATCAGGTAAAAAAGGATCCAATTGCAACATTAATCAATTATGTGAGTCCGATTAGAACATTTAAGAACTTTGAAGGTTCAAGAGTGATGAAAAGGTCAAGTCATGATTCAAATTGCAAATTCTTTAGAACTCAATTGCAAGACATTAAAGCATAATTGGGCCACAGTGTAATAAAGGGAGACTTGGGAGGTCAAAGTACAATTTTTAAAAGCCATTTTTGCATGCAAATCCCATGCAATGACTACGTGACAAGCAAATAGACTTCTGCATCAAAACCTTAAACAGCTAGGCGGAACCTCCTTCCATAAATCCCATAGCAGACTCCAAGCAAAACCCAATTAATACCAACTCTCAACACCCTTTGACAACTAAACATTTTGATCAACCAATCCCATCATACAACAAAACACGCTAATCAAAATAGATAACCAGATAGCCTCCCTTTAGCATATAATCTCAAGTAGACATCAAAGCTTTGGCCTTAAACAATACAGCATCAAACTCATCCAAACAAGGAAAAACTGAACATGAAGCAGCCATTGAGAGTTCAAACAGCGTAAAACATGAAAGACACGCGAAAGAAAAAAAAATGCAGTTTGCTTCAATTTCAGCTTCATGGGGGGAGAAAGAAAATGCCAAGCTGGTTTTTCAAGCTCAGATTTCGGACCCAAAGCGCACAGCTTTGCTTGAAAAATTTTCAGCCAAAATCATGATTTGTAACCAAACAACAAGACATATAATTTCAGTCTCCAAACCAGCAAGAAACGTAAAACGAACTGATGCAAAAATCTGGAATAAAACTCATACGGAAAAAAAATGGTTTGTTCTTTTCCAGCAAGCACTTGAACGTATTTCAGCTCCTAAACATACACACCCAAACCCTTTGTCATAAACATCTCTAAGCATAATCATCTAACCTCCCCCCCATAAAAATCTGATTGAAACAGCCGGGCAAATCAAAGGGAATGAAACCTTGAGCTTCGAGTAATCAGAAAAAAAAACTCCGCGCTGCTGCCACAAGCCGAAAGCTTCGAGCTTGTGGTAGCAGAGGTTCATGTTATGTAAACAAACTATCGAAAACAAAAATCTGCAACCTACGAATCAGACATTCAGTTTCACCAGGAGAAAGGAAGCACGGAAGATGGCTGCTTTTTGAGTTTTTTTTTTTTACAATTTCAAATCAAAAAATTCCGAAGTAGACATCATACCCACGCATAACCCCAAGACCAGGCCTTTTACTCACAAACAATGAAACAGGTTCTTGGTGAATCATGAAACAGAAAAGGGCGGACAAGTAGACAACAAAAAGGAAGCTTTTCATAAACAAAGTCACGAGATACAGATTCTCCAAGCTTCAAAACACAACTACTGAAATTATGCCAACAAACAATACATTCTGTAGACAAACAACGCACTCTGATGACCCAGACACTAGTTATGCTAATGAACAAGAAACCCACATCCCAGTGTTTAGAAGAAATAGGCAAGAGAAGGGTTTAAGACTACCTCTTTTGCTGCCTTTGGAGTTAAACCACCGTGGGGATGCTCGGATAAGCCAGATTCAACGGATCCAGGTCGCGAGCTTTGACAGAAGGCTTTGAAGCTCTGAGCTTTAGGTCTGATTTCTGAAGATTGTCTCCTTTCTCTTCACAACCTCGCTGTCCTCTTCGACTCTACTCTCAGCCGTAGACTAGTTTTCTGGTCCTTGCTCCCTCTTACAACCCTCGCTATCTCCTCTTTGTTGCTCTCGCTATCACTTTTCTTTTCTCCTTCGCCGTCCACTCTAAAGAATTCCCCCCCCCCTTTCTGGTTTTCTCTTCTGCCGTGCCTCTACCTCTCCCTCGCTCCCCAGAAACTCTAGTAGCCTTCCGTAGCTTTTTCTTTCTATAGCCGTCACTCCCTCCTCACTTCCTTGCGGCTACTATTTTTTTTTTCCTTTTATATCCACTCCCCAACCTTCTAAACCCTCACCCGAATGGTGAGGATGAAAGCTTACCCTTGCCTTCACATCTAGCCTTCCAAAGGGCCTCCGTGGCTGTCCTTGCAAGCTGCAAAAAAATGCAGCTTGCATGCCGCGGTTTGCTTCTTTTTTTTTCTTTTTCTTTTTTTTTGTATAAATAACTAATTAATATAGATAACTAATTACCTAATAATAAATAATAAAAATAAATGCAGAAATGCTAATTAAGATAAAACGAAATGCTAATTTTTTCTTTCTTTTTTCCTTTTTTCTTTTTAAAGTAATTTAACAAAAATGATAATAAAATTAAGTAAAAACCAACAATTTAATTAATATCAGATAAAAATAAATAAACTAGAAATAATAAACAGCAAAATGGCAATTTTCATTTTTCTTTTCATTTTTTCGTTATTTTCCTCTTTTCCATCATTTTCTCTTTTTCAAATTAGCAGATAAAATAAATGCTTGTAAACTAATTAAAATAGAATAAGAGACACAAAACAGGAATCAACCAAAATAAATCTAAGATCGAAACAAATAAATCAAAAATTAATAAAATCAAATCAAATTCGAAACCAAAAATTTGGTGTCTACAGTTTGCCCCTCTTTGTCTGAGTTTTGGAAAAACTTGAGACAAAGAAGTAGACACCAAATGCTTACCTGTGCCATTCGGTTGCCACTATTCGGAGGACTGACCTAAACAAGGAATTTTAAACATGGGACTGGTCCGAGCAGAAATGTAAACGGGATAGACCCGGACAGAAATGTAAACGGGATAGACCCGGATAAAAATGTAAATGAGATAGACCCACGGGATAGAAATGTAAATGGGACAGACCCACGGGATAGACCCGAACAGAAATGTAAATGTGACTGACCCGGACAGAAATTTAAACGGGATAGACCCGAACAGGAATTTAAAATCATGGGACTGAATTTAAAATCACGGGACTGACCCGAATAAAAATTTAAAATCATGGGACTGGCCCGAACAAGCTTTTAATCATGGGACTGACCCGAATAGGCTTTAATCATGGGACTGACCCGAATAAGCTTTTAATCATGGGACTGACTCGAATAAAATTAAAATCATGGGACTGGCCCGAATAAAATTTTAAAAATCATGGGACTGGCCCGAATAAACTCAAAATCATGGGACTGACCCGAATAAGAGGTTTAAAATCATGGGACTGATCCGAATAAGATTTAAAAGTCATGGGATTGGCCCGAATAAACTCAAAATCATGGGACTGACCCGAATAAGATTTAAAAGTCATGGGACTGGCCCGAATAAACTTAAAATCATGGGACTGACCCGAATAAGAGGTTAAAAATCATGGGACTGATCCGAATAAGATTTAAAAGTCATGGGACTGGCCCGAATAAACTCAAAATCATGGGACTGACCCGAATAAGATTTAAAAGTCATGGGACTGGCCCGAATGAACTTAAAATCATGGGACTGACCCGAATAACATGGGACTGACCCGAATAAACTTAAAATCATGGGACTGACCCGAATAAACTTAAAATCATGGGACTGACCCGAATAAGATTTAAAAGTCATGGGACTGGCCCGAATAAAATTTAAAATCATGACATGCAATATACTTGCCTGAAAAGTGCTCAAAACTTTGCCCCAGTAGAGGTTAAGTCTTTGCATTTGAGCCTATAGTTGGTTCTGCATTGCTTGCACCTTTTGAGCAAATTTGCTTGTGACATTTTCGATCCATCTTTGTTCATTGGGGAATCACTTCCGATACTTACCCTAGTGCGAAGTGTGATTGTTTTCACGTGTGAAATTTTCTGCAAAAGAGAAAAGACAAAGAAAAGTGCCACCATCATTTGATTCGTCTACCCTTGAGAACCGTGTAAACATGAGTATTTTGATGCCCTCGCTAACTTTTGCTGTAGCATCTGACTTAGTTGGATTTTTCGCTTCCAAACGTTTCTGCTTTTCCCAAACTGACCGGGTACGCCTTTTGCCATATTGTGAGGCCTGCGTAACCGGCTTTGCTGGCCCTTAACCCTTTTCAAGAGATGATTGCATCCAAGTATGCTTCGAATAAACCTTGGGTGTTGTTATTCACCAAAATTCAATGACCCACAAATGATGCATGCAAGGTAGCTTCACATGTCATGCACGAATGATTGTGCAAAAGAATGCAAAACACAACCAATTGTGCTTAGTCCTACAAAATGCCATGAATACAGACAATTGAGGAAAAATGAGTTTCATGAAAATGTACTTGTAAAAGAATATTGTTACAAAGTGACACAGTTTTGGCCAATGGATGTCATATTCGAATTCCTGGACATCGTTGCTCTGGAATTCGACACTGGTAGAAGTATTATGAAGAGAAATCTCAAAATGAACCAGACCATCCGTTGTTCCTCCTCGTACTCGTTCATTGCAGAAACCTACCTTGGCGCCCTTTCGGGTTTTCACCAAGGCTGCCCCCATCCTTTTGTTTTGTTTTGTTTTTCCTTTTCTTTTCTTCTTTTCCTCCTTTTCTTTTGAGGTGCCATTTCGGATTTTCACCTAAGGAAGCAATGGAAGAGCTCGACCATAATCGACTCAGGAATGTAAGTTGAAGATTGCTGGCATCAGTAAAATGCGCTTCTCTTATAAACTTAAGCGAAGGCATTATAGACATCACTCGCCAATTGATTAGCAACCTTCCCAATAGAAATACAGCAAGCGACGAAAGCCAGGACTTTGGGCTTTTGAAATGAGGTCAGGTGGGATGTTTTCAAAAAAAGTTGAGGCTTGAAAGCAGATTTTTGATGAAAGGTGTGAAATGACCTGAGATTACATTATTTTGACGTTGTTTCCAATTTTTGAACGAAATCGAGGAAAATTTGCCCCAGTTTGATTGGATTTCTTTCTTCGCATTTTTCATTGCATTTCCTCACTTTTGCATTTCCTTTTGAAAACTAAATTTGCCCCAGTGTGGGGTTTTCTTTCTTCTTTTTTTTCTCTTGATCATCTTTTCTCAAAATAAATTTGCCCCAGTGTGGGGTTTGCAATTCTCAGGGGCTGCCAAACGAAAATTATTGTTCTGATATCTCAAAGGGGATGACGAGGGATGAAACGTTTTGATTGGAAAGGAAGATGGCCTGACTTTTTGTTTCGCCCTTTGCATGATTTCCAAAAGAAATTTGCATAATCAAAAATAAAAAACTACTTACACATGTCTGAGTTGACAGGTTGAGGGAATGTTTGTCCATCCATCTTTACAAGTATAAGTGCTCTACTCGGTAGCACCCTTTTGAATGACAAATGGCCTTACCAGTTTAGACCAAATTCGTCTTTGACTTCATCTTACATTGGCAAATCTCGCTTTAACTCTCTGTCCTCCTTCTCTAAAGGACCGACGGCGGACCTTTTGTTATGAACACAGGCCACGCGCTTTGGTAACATTGGCTCTGGCACATGGCATTCAGCTGCTTTCATCCGTCAAAATCAATCGTCAGTGACGCTGCTTTAACTAATCAGTTTCGAACTTGGCAAGGAAGGGATTTTCTCAACGCAAGGATTTCTCAATAAAGGATTTTCTTCATGAAGGTGTTTCTCAATGAAGGGATTTCTCAATGAAGAGATTTTTCAATGTATGAGTTTCTCAATGAAGGCTTTTTCAAGGACGGGATTTTTTTACGCAGGGATATTTCAATGAAGGGACTTTTCAATGTGCGGCTTCACCGAATTCCAAAACAGTGATATTCAAAGGGTCAAATAATTTCATCTTTGGCCATCTTAAAAGAATTAAAAAAAAATCAAGACAATAATCAAATAAAACAAATTATGCATTTCATGCAACTCCAAATCAAAGCGGAAACAAGAGAAGACTCAATTGCAAAAGATGCTTTCATTAAACTATTCACATATGTAAGAAGCAGTTTTTGTGAAATTTAGTAAATAACAACCCCTAGATTTACCGAAATTCCCTTCGAAAGGGAAGATACTAGGCCATCCAAATTGTGCAATGTTCCTTCAAGATTTTCAGATTTCGTCACTGGAGGTGGATGCCTCTAAGGTGTCCTCATGTTTGGGAAAGGGGTTTGTACTTACACTTGGTCCTTGTCCACCCTTTCCTCTTAGCACTATTTCCCCAGCCTCGATCATATCTTGGACTTTGTGCTTAAGGGCTTTACAATCAGCGGTGGAGTGACCAGGTGCTCACGAATGATAGGCACAAGCGGACTGTGGACTGTATCCGGCAGGCATGCCATAAGGGTAAGTTGGAGGGGGAATCACACCTATTTTACCGGCAGCCTTTAATTGCTCATACAACTGGTCCAACGGCCTGCCTAGATTGGTGAATGTTCGGGTACGGCTTTGATTGTAGGTTTCAGTGGGTTGGGGGTAATCATAGGTGGGCCTATTTGGTGGAGGAAATTGTTGATTGAAGGGAGGTCGGGGTCAAACTTGTTGGAAGTTAGGTTGAGATATTTGAAAAGGGGCTCTGGGCGAGTTGATGTAATTAGGGCGAGGTCGAGGATGAGTGATATTGGTGTGATAAACAGGATGAGGGTTTGAATGGTAAGGGTAAGGGTTTGAGTAGCTGGGGTATGGTCGAGATTTAGGTCTTGGGATAGGGTTTCGATCCCAGACGAAAGCGATTTCCCCCTCTTTCTTTTGGATTTGTTGCTTCTTTCCACTATTACTTTGGCCTTGCAAGGCATCCAACTGGGATTTGAGGGCAGAGACATTAACAATCTTCCCAGCTTTCACGAAATCATCGTACTCCTCCAATTTATTGACAATGGCAGCGAACGAGCATCCAGTCATGCGGAAAATTTCTTCAAAGTACGGCGGATCATGTGCCTTAATGAAAGTGCGTATGATTTCGTCCTCAGTCATCGGTGGCTCGACTTTTGCAGCTATTTTCCTCCATCTCTTAGCATAGGTTTTGTGGTCCTCAGAGGGTTTTCTCTTTGTCCCTTCCAGCGTAGTTCGTGTCGGAGCCAGCTCGCAGTTATACTCATACTGCCTTACAAAAGCATTGGACAAGTCAATCCAGGTTTTTACTTCTTCGGGCTTCAGATTGGAGTACCAATCGAGGGCATCCCCCTCCAGACTTTCCGGGAACAACCTTAGAGGCAGGTTCTCGTCGTCTACAGGCTTTTCCAACTTGTTAGCAAACAAACACAAGTGTGTTTTCAGATTGCCTGTACCGTCATATTTGTTGAACTTCGGGGTCTTGAATCCCACTGGCAGTTGCACATTTGGAAACAGGCACAAATCATCGTAGTCTAGCACCCCTTGCTTGCTTAAACCTTGGCTTTTCCGGATGAACTCATCGAAACGGTCCAACCGCTTGAGTAACTTCAGATCAATTGGGGCAGATGACTCCCCCACTTCCGGCTGGGTTTGAACAATGTTCTCCGGCACAAAAGGCTCTGCAGTAGTCTGATAAAAAGCGTGTGGATCTGGAGGCATGTTTGGACCACCTTGGCCACCTTGGGTTTGAAATCCCTGCCCATAGGGAGGATAGAACGGAGGATTTTGAGTGTAAGCATATTACGGGTTGACAATTCCCTCAAATGTAGTTTGAATTGGAGGAATAACAAATGGTAACGTGGTTTGAATTGGCGGAATAACAATTGGTTCGGATTGTGGTTGTCTGACGGGCGGAGACTCGGGTTGCACTCCGCTACTAACGAGCTCATCGATCAATTTCTTTTGGGCGGCCATTTCAGATGCCATCTCCCCAAATTTGGTGAGTAATTCGGTCAATTGAACCCCCGGACTTGCGGCTTCCGGCTGGGTAGTTGCAGCGGTCTTATCAGACTGTTCTGGCTGAGTACTCATGTCTACACGATTCCTTTGGGCTCTACTTTGGGATCGCGCAATAATGGGGCTTCGTCGAGAAGCTATGTTTAAATGTTACCTGAAAACACGAAATGGCGCGCTTTTAGATTTAGCCCTGGCTTAGCCTTTTTAATAAAAATAACACAAAGAAAAAGAAAAAGACAAGAGTTAGTAGATATTCCAAAGATTCGGATGCATGTCCTATTGGGGGGGCCCTTTTTGTGCCAAGGGTAGGCCTAGCATGATGCAACCTTCGGGGTAAAATCCCATTTCCAAACCTGTAAGTGAATTTAGAAATTTGAAATGGAAAGCTTCTCATAAAACGTGGAAGAGTTCAATCTTTCTTTACAACTTCGTCAATGGTCTTAGTAACCATGTTTACAAAATCCCTATGTCTCAAGAGACTTGTACTTTGTGACTCTCTAGAACTCCCTAAACTGAGCTTACGCGCTCCTTCCCTAATTCTATCAAGGGCGTCTATGGCTTCCTCTAGCTTCTCATTCTTCTTCTTCTCCCTCCTCAACTGCACTTGGGTATCTTCTAGAACTTTGTTGGCCATTATAAGCTGGGCTTGAGATTCCTCTAATTCCTTCCTTAGCCTCTCCATTTGCTCTTCGGGACTGGCCGATGCTGATTGTTGCCTTGCCCTATCATGTTCTACCCTTTGTCTGATCCATTCATTGTACCCAGGCATAATTGCAGGTGCCACCTTGCTTACCAATTCCAAATGCAAATTCTCGAGACCTTGCAAATTTCCCCAAGCCTCTAATACCACGCTTCGACTCTCGGTCACTGTACTCAATCTGAAATCTTCAACCCCTTGTACCATAGGAATGCTTTGCGGGTATCCAAACTGTCTCATAACCCTTTGTGGAATATAGGCGACTAGACCATTAACTCCAGCTAGAGGGATGAAATCATGTTGAGTGGTCCTAAAAGCGGGGTCCCTAATCTTGGTCCAATCTAGAACCCACTGTACCTTTTCTGGTGTCAAACTGTTGAATTCCTCAATAAACCGGCTTGACGACGTCGTGCGGTAGTAGCGGCCGACTCTCTCTCGATGTGAATCAATCCAATTCTCAACTGAAAGGCAAGAACCCAAAGGGTTCAGTGATCTCTTCACCAAATGCTCCATGATCCACATTTGAAGTAGCAAGTTTGAAGCGTAGAAGAAACCCCCTTTCCTTTGGCAATTGGTAAGGGCCGAGAAGATGTCCGCTATGACAACGGGTATCAAAGTTGGTGTTGTTCCACGAATTCCTAGAAAAAGCCCTTGAATCATATTGATTGTTGCAAATGTCACCTTCCCATGCCTTTGAGGGAATAGCAACAAGTTGATCAAAACCAAACCAAAAGCTTGCACACGCTTCTCCTCCTATTGCCCCTTTGTTATAAAGAAATCGATCTGATGGCGCTCAAAGGACTCCTTTTCCCCGAACCGGTCATATAAAAACTTCAGTGGACAAGATCCAGCGTCGGGGTGTTGGTCTAATCTATTGTTTCGCAATCCCAGAAATCTGCAAAACTGCTCTTTCGTTCCTCTGCTCGGGTATATCATAGGACTGCCTTTTCCCGGTACTTGCAACAATCCCTCTAACTCTTCTAGTGTCGGGGTGAGTTCGCACATTCCGAACCGGAAAACCGAGGCATCTGGATCCCAATAATTGATCAATGCTTGGATAGCAGATACATTGGGTATTATATCGACCAAGCTCGGTAGATGTCCCACATATTGGAAAAGCCCCCCAATTTCATAGGACAGGTTGTTCCTCCACTGATTCAGCTCTCGGGGAACTTGGTTGAGCATTCGACACTGCGTCATCTGGACGGAAAATTCACTTAGATACCGTTACCTTGGGATTTTACCCCTTAGGTTAAATTTGCGAAAAGTAAACGTGCAGATCCCAAAATAGGGTTAAATACCCATGGGATTAGGGTTGGCTTCCCTAACATGGAAATTGCCTAATTGGCGTTCCTTCTAAGGTTTAATGCATGATGCCATTTATTAAAGTGATATAAACATGTGACAAATATGGCCTAAAGGATATAAATAATGCAGCGGGGGGAAAGGTCTAAAAATGAAATGTATTTATTGAAAATTAAGTGTAATGACTAAAATTTAAACATGCGAGTTATCTAGTAGGTAAGTCGCTAAAAGAGTGCCAAAAGGGCCTCTTATTGCTAGGCACATGAATGCAGACCAAGAAAATAATGAAAAGGTTAGTGCAGTTGATAGTACACATAACATATTGGGAGCAATTAAGAAAAGAAATACAATAAAGCGAGTAAAAGGGTGGAACCCCTTCCCTCGTGCCTAATGTGCTTAAAAAGGGTGAGGCTGACTCTATCCTAGGCAAACTCTAACATGGATGCATGAGGCTGGGGCTCACTAATGCGACTAGACTCGATAAGGTTTAAAAAGGTCCCCAAGCCTTCAGACCTACGGGAATGGATCATCAATTCCAAGACCCTCGGTCGGTGGCTCGAGCGGTCCCCTAGGTATTGCTATGGGCGCAAAGCACACTATCCACATACCTAGAGAAACCATTCCTAGTCCTACAAGGCGGTGTGGGAAAGAGCCCACGAAAAATAAAATAAAATGGGATAACAGTAAATAAACGTGCACGTATGAAGTGTTCCCTATTTTGAGGGAAGGGGTTGAGAACCACGCGAGGCTCTAAAGATGACACACACCTCCCCCAAATGCAATGCAAGCGCGAGATAAACAAGTAAACATACATCCAATCAACCAATCATACATTCGTGAGCGAGGGAGCAGTTTGAGACGTACGTGAGACAAAAAGGTCCTAAAAATGGAAGATGCAACCCTAATATCCACATGCCACGCATAAAAAGGGTAGAAAAAGGAAACGAATGGCTAAGTCAAATGCTTGGACCCACTTAGGAAGTCCCCAGTGGAGTCGCCAACTGTCGCGCCCCACTTTTTGAATGTGTGTAGTGTTGTGGTGATGTGAGTGTGTGTGAGAGTGAGTAGTGTGTATGATATACATGTGAACGTGTGCGAAATGAAAAGTAAAAGGCCATGGGACTTAAGAATGCGACGATTTGGCCAAACAAAGTTCAAAAAAGGGTTTTTTAAATGAAAATGGAGTCGCCACTTGGTATAGAGTTAGGGTGTACCAAGTCACCCAAAAATGTTTTTTGTTTTTGAATGAAAAAAATAAATAAACCCTTTTAGAGAACTTTTGGGTCTACGTAACCAAAAAAGAGGGATCGGGGGTCACATTTGATGAGAGAGAAGGCAAAGGCAAGGCCTAAGGCACTCCCTCACCCTAGCCAAGGCTAGTTGCGTGACTTAACCCAAACTTTTCCTAATTTTTCTACCCAAGGTATGTATCGCGTGTTGGATATGTCTATATGAATGCAAAAACCTAGACCTAGGGGGACATGGGGGAAATTTCTCTTCAAAGGTTGAGTGGTGCCAATCACATTAATTGTGAAGCCCAATAATGATCCTTTGGAGAGGTCACACATAATCCTAAATGACGTAAAAATGAGTGGAATGCATGCCATGTGAAAATGTGAGTTTGTGTGAAGTGAGAAAAGTGATAAAAATAATAGGATGTAAGTGGAGGTGTGCAAATGTATTTACAAGATAAGGTGAGTAAAGAATGATAATGTGAAAATAACATAAAGTGCATGTGTGCGAGTGATATGGTATAAAGTGTGAGTAGTTAAGTGAAAACGTCCAAAAGCAGTGTGAAGTGTGAAAAAGGGGATAGAATATAAAGTAGATGTGTATAGGATAGCGAAATAAGTGAAATGCATGAACCCTAGAGGAATGCAAGCAAAATGGGTACGGGGACTCCTAACTTTGTGACTTTAATTTTCCCTTTGATTAGAAAGGAGAACTAGCGTGCTAAGGCTATTTTGAAGCCACACTCGCTCGTTTCCCTTATCGAAAGGGGACCCTCAAGCAAATGTACCCTATAACTAGCATGAAAATGCAAAAGTCTAAAATGAAGGGGAAAGGGTGGAGGAGCATGCCAAATGATAAAACTAAGAAAAATGCATGAAATGTAGTGAACATGCAAGTATGCACTAACGAAAAGGGACGGCCTATTGGGTCTAGCGTTGGACTAGCCCTTTCTATGAATTCCTACTAGCATTGGGCTAGTGTGGTGACGTCCATTCATCCATCACATTCATTCATGACTATAAAAAGCGAGTAGACATGCGAATCACTTATAAACACGTAGCACATAACACTTAGCATGCTCGACTAGATGCAAGAGCCTAATAAAGCACTCAACACATAACACATAGGCATGCAACCAAGCTAATGGATCTATTACATTTGCTAACTAAAACAAAGGGGAAAGGGAAAATGGACCAAATTGCTCGCCAAGCCCTATCTATTACAAGCCAAGAGGTGTACACATACCCCATAATGAATAACTTAAATAAAAGCAAAAGTAAATGAAATAAATGCAAGGAATTAAGGAAAGGCAAGGAAAGCGAAGTAGACATGCATATTCACATAACACGTAGGAGCACGTAGGGTCAAATGAAGTGCAAATAAGGGATAGAGTGTACCTCCCTTGAATCGATGCCCTAATGAGGTGAAATTACTAATTTACCCTCCAAAATAATAAAAAGGGTCAAGGTACCACTTTAATTATCAAATAATCACATGAAACAACCATTAAACACAAAAAATGGAATCCATCTCAATCAAATGCAAAAATCACGAAAGAAGAAATGGAAATTTATTTATTAAAGTTAAATAACAAGATTAGCTAAGCAAAATTTAAATCAAATGAAACCAAGACCTTAAATGCTTCCAAGTTACTAAGCTTTCATCCACAATTCACATGAAAACATGCCAAGGCAAATTATCAGGTAAAAAAGGATCCAATTGCAACATTAATCAATTATGTGAGTCCGATTAGAACATTTAAGAACTTTGAAGGTTCAAGAGTGATGAAAAGGTCAAGTCATGATTCAAATTGCAAATTCTTTAGAACTCAATTGCAAGACATTAAAGCATAATTGGGCCACAGTGTAATAAAGGGAGACTTGGGAGGTCAAAGTACAATTTTTAAAAGCCATTTTTGCATGCAAATCCCATGCAATGACTACGTGACAAGCAAATAGACTTCTGCATCAAAACCTTAAACAGCTAGACGGAACCTCCTTCCATAAATCCCATAGCAGACTCCAAGCAAAACCCAATTAATACCAACTCTCAACACCCTTTGACAACTAAACATTTTGATCAACCAATCCCATCATACAACAAAACACGCTAATCAAAATAGATAACCAGATAGCCTCCCTTTAGCATATAATCTCAAGTAGACATCAAAGCTTTGGCCTTAAACAATACAGCATCAAACTCATCCAAACAAGGAAAAACTGAACATGAAGCAGCCATTGAGAGTTCAAACAGCGTAAAACATGAAAGACACGCGAAAGAAAAAAAAATGCAGTTTGCTTCAATTTCAGCTTCATGGGGGGAGAAAGAAAATGCCAAGCTGGTTTTTCAAGCTCAGATTTCGGACCCAAAGCGCACAGCTTTGCTTGAAAAATTTTCAGCCAAAATCATGATTTGTAACCAAACAACAAGACATATAATTTCAGTCTCCAAACCAGCAAGAAACGTAAAACGAACTGATGCAAAAATCTGGAATAAAACTCATACGGAAAAAAAATGGTTTGTTCTTTTCCAGCAAGCACTTGAACGTATTTCAGCTCCTAAACATACACACCCAAACCCTTTGTCATAAACATCTCTAAGCATAATCATCTAACCTCCCCCCCATAAAAATCTGATTGAAACAGCCGGGCAAATCAAAGGGAATGAAACCTTGAGCTTCGAGTAATCAGAAAAAAAAACTCCGCGCTGCTGCCACAAGCCGAAAGCTTCGAGCTTGTGGTAGCAGAGGTTCATGTTATGTAAACAAACTATCGAAAACAAAAATCTGCAACCTACGAATCAGACATTCAGTTTCACCAGGAGAAAGGAAGCACGGAAGATGGCAGCTTTTTGAGTTTTTTTTTTAAACAATTTCAAATCAAAAAATTCCGAAGTAGACATCATACCCACGCATAACCCCAAGACCAGGCCTTTTACTCACAAACAATGAAACAGGTTCTTGGTGAATCATGAAACAGAAAAGGGCGGACAAGTAGACAACAAAAAGGAAGCTTTTCATAAACAAAGTCACGAGATACAGATTCTCCAAGCTTCAAAACACAACTACTGAAATTATGCCAACAAACAATACATTCTGTAGACAAACAACGCACTCTGATGACCCAGACACTAGTTATGCTAATGAACAAGAAACCCACATCCCAGTGTTTAGAAGAAATAGGCAAGAGAAGGGTTTAAGACTACCTCTTTTGCTGCCTTTGGAGTTAAACCACCGTGGGGATGCTCGGATAAGCCAGATTCAACGGATCCAGGTCGCGAGCTTTGACAGAAGGCTTTGAAGCTCTGAGCTTTAGGTCTGATTTCTGAAGATTGTCTCCTTTCTCTTCACAACCTCGCTGTCCTCTTCGACTCTACTCTCAGCCGTAGACTAGTTTTCTGGTCCTTGCTCCCTCTTACAACCCTCGCTATCTCCTCTTTGTTGCTCTCGCTATCACTTTTCTTTTCTCCTTCGCCGTCCACTCTAAAGAATTCCCCCCCCCCTTTCTGGTTTTCTCTTCTGCCGTGCCTCTACCTCTCCCTCGCTCCCCAGAAACTCTAGTAGCCTTCCGTAGCTTTTTCTTTCTATAGCCGTCACTCCCTCCTCACTTCCTTGCGGCTACTGTTTTTTTTTTCCTTTTATATCCACTCCCCAACCTTCTAAACCCTCACCCGAATGGTGAGGATGAAAGCTTACCCTTGCCTTCACATCTAGCCTTCCAAAGGGCCTCCGTGGCTGTCCTTGCAAGCTGCAAAAAAATGCAGCTTGCATGCCGCGGTTTGCTTCTTTTTTTTTTTATGAATAACTAATTAATATAGATAACTAATTACCTAATAATAAATAATAAAAATAAAGGCAGAAATGCTAATTAAGATAAAACGAAATGCTAATTTTTTCTTTATTTTTTCCTTTTTTCTTTTTAAAGTAATTTAACAAAAATGATAATAAAATTAAGTAAAAACCAACAATTTAATTAATATCAGATAAAAATAAATAAACTAGAAATAATAAACAGCAAAATGGCAATTTTCATTTTTCTTTTCATTTTTCATTATTTTCCTCTTTTCCATCATTTTCTCTTTTTCAAATTAGCAGATAAAATAAATGCTTGTAAACTAATTAAAATAGAATAAGAGACACAAAACAGGAATCAACCAAAATAAATCTAAGATCGAAACAAATAAATCAAAAATTAATAAAATCAAATCAAATTCGAAACCAAAAATTTGGTGTCTACAAAAACCACAACGTGGGATGAGCTACACAGCCCAGTGAGGTTTCAAAACACTCTAACAGTTCAAATAAATCAAGTAAGTTGGGCATATCATATGCATGGTTCAAGGTTACACAATGGCATGTTATTATGAGGTGATAATCATTGTACGGGTAATTTGAGACATTTATCATGCTATGAGACATTTATCATGAGACAGTCATCATGGTTCAAGACATTGGCATGTATAGTTCACGAGTGATTGGAGCTTATTACGGGTGCGAGTAATTAAGCATGTTACAGGTATGGAGCATTAACATGAAACAGGTATCATGATATGAGTACATTGGACAGGTAACAGGTATGGAGCATATCACAGGCATAGCTCTGGATTTCATGTTGGCATTTTAGCATGAAACAATTATCATGATACAAGGTAAACATATACTGTAGGATACGGTGTTCCAGTGAAACTCTGTCGGTCATCTACACCTTATGACTTCCGGATTCCCTCGGTTTGACTGGCCATCACCTTATCCCTCCAATGGTAATACTCGAGTATACCGAAACGGTGTCCCAAGATTCCAACCTACCCGACCGAGCCCAGTCCTGGCTCGAGTAGGTTAGTAACCATGAGCAGGGCCCAGTTCAGCTTAGAGCTTACAACATGCACAAGTAATCAAGTAATTCGGTAAAAGGTAAAATTCATCATTTGAGTAGGTCGAGTGAGGTAAAGTACACACTCGCCTAACCATGATGGACAGCTTCATATAACATGCGATTCATGATAATCAAGTAATCAAGTGGATACTTAGCACGTAAGCACGTAAGCAATACAAGTTGATTTCATGGGAGCATGTAATTCACGGATATCACATATTCATGTAAATTGGAAATCGAGTAAACAGATAATCAAGTAATCAGGCAGTCATGTGATTTGATAAACGGTTCACGGTTGACGGGTAACGGTTGAGTGTCACGCCCCATTTTTTTGAAAAATAAATAAATGGTTTAAAAAGTGAATTTTTATTTGAAAAAAATGAACTTTGATTTACAAAGAAAATGAAGAAAAATATGTGGGTCTAAATGGGACTTTGGAATGCGACGATTTTGACCCAAAATAAGTTTAAAAAGGGTTTTGAAGTAAAAATCGGAGTCGCCATTTGGTATAGAGTTAAGGTGTACCAAGTCACCTAAAAATAAATTTTTTGAGTAAAATTATAGAAAACCCTTTTAAACGACTCCTAAGTCTACGAAAATCAGAGAAAGTGTTCGGGAGTCACATTTGATGAGAGGGAAGGCAAGGGCGAGGTCCAAGGCACCCTCTCAACCTAGCCAAGGCTAGTTGCGCGATTTAGTCAAAGATTTTCTTATTTTAACCTAAAAGATTTATCACATTTGGATGTACTATATGAATGCAAACCCTAGACCTAGAGGGGTATCAGGGGGGTCAAAATTTCTCTTCAAAACTTGAATGGTGCCAATCACATTAATTGTGATGCCCAATAATGACTCTTTGGAGAGGTCACGAATAATGCAAAAATATGAGATTCTAAGAAAAGGAAAAGGATAAAATAATTATAGAAATATACATGACCTAAGGGAATGCATCACGTCGGGTACGGGAGACTAATGTTCGTGACTCAATTTTCTCTTTAATAGAGGGAATACGAGCGTGCTAAGGTTAGAGAGCCAAACTCGTCAATATCTCATATCCAAGGGGTTTTCCTAATCTAGCATGCAAATGATCTAACCTATTCCTATTTCTAAAAATGAAATGCAATTCTAATGTTATGTATCATACATTGGGGTAAGGAATATACATATAAGGGAAAATATAGGATAAGGACTATACACATAAGGGAAATATCATACAAAATGATAAAAGACCCTAGAAAGTGAAAAATATGCATGAGATGGAATGATTTTATCACACAATCATGATTTAACGCGCGAAGGGCTCCTAAGGGTCTAGCATTGGACTAACCCTTAACTAACGTTCTCTCACAAGCATTGGACTTGTGAGCTTGAGGGGAAGACCATGACTAGCATTGGACCAGCCATGGTAACGGGCATCTACATCCACCATATATAATCAATAGGCATGGTTAAAGCAAGTAGGCATGTGAGCACGTAATTCACATAACACGTAAGCATGCATGTCTAGATGCCAAAGCCCTACGAAAGCGGTAACACATAGCACATAGGCATGCAAAACACACATAAGGCAAACAAAGCAAATAAAGTCCTAACTATTACATTCGGGGGAAGCCTACTACAATATAAGAGGGGAAACGGAATAAAATAAATAAAATAATAACCTAGCTATTACAACTTTGGCATTTCAAGTGCCTTGCAAATAATCGAAATTGAAAATAACTATACAAAACTAAAACAAATGAAGTGGATAAATAAATAAATAAATAAAATGAAAACATTCAAAAGGCATGCAATTAAGCACATAAATCACATAGACACATAGGGTCAAATAAAGTGGAAAATAAGGGATAGAGTGTACCTCCCTTGCAATGGTAATCAAATGAAGGAAAAATAGCTTCAAAACAATAGAAGGGTCAAGGCACCAATTAAATAGTAAAGTATAAATAAACTCACCAAATCCCTCCCAAATTGCAACTTAAATGTAACAAATAATGTGTAATTGCAAAGAAAGTAAATTATCCATCAAGTTTCTAAAATAGCAACTACTAAAGACCCAATAGCAAAACATTAACCAATCACTCAAGCCCAAATAACACATTTTTGGGAAATTCACGGGCCCATTAGTAATGAAAAAATCAAGTAATCACAAATAATCACATTAATGTTAAAGCATTTAAATAACTTAAACAGCCCATATTCACAAAATGGGGATCCAATTGAAAGGAAAAGGAAGGTTTGAGGGATCAATTTGATTAATCTTTTCAATTGCTTGGGCCATAGTAATTTAGACAAGAAGCAAGGGGTTAGATTGCAATTATCGGAAGCTTTTCATGCAAACCATGCAATCCACGAAGGAAAACAAGCTTCTGCAACTACTTTCTATTCTCTAGCAACCGAAATGAAATTTGCTGCACTTTCTTTTTGAACTCAAATTTCTTAATCACAGCTTTGATTAGATATTTTTAACCCAACATTACAACTTTAGACTAAGCAACAAACTACATCAACACCACCATCCAAACAAGCAGAAAACTTAGGAAGAAATCATGTAAAATTCTGGAAAAACATGCAAAAATGGTTCGGCAACTTCGTTGTTTATTTTTTCCAGCAAGTATTTGAACACGATTCGAGTATTTCAGACCCCAAACATGCAAACCCAACACCTCTTATCCAATTCCTCTTTCCAACATAAGATCAACCAGCAAATTGGATGGCGGAAACTTTGGTGAGCAGCTGCAGGAAAGAAAACAGCGAAGAGAATGCAAAAACTTTTGTTCTCCTGCTGGAAAAACTCACACAAACAGCTAAGGGCAGGGAAGAAAAGATAGCAGCAAATCATGAGGAGGAAATGCATCTTTTGGACCAAACCGCAAACAGGAAGAAATGAAATGAGAGCAACCGACAGAACCTAATTCTAGTCAAACTTAACATGCCTTGCTCTTAATACAAACAAAACCAGAAAACACAAGATGCATGGCTCAAACTTCCCCCTCTTATTCATTTTTCTTCTCGGCTTTGCAAGTAACAAAGAAACCGCGTGCCTGCATTTGCATTCTTCTAACATCTAAACTTCCAAGCATAGCAGGCTTATTCACTGATAGCCAACTTCTAACACAACAGGCTTTCTTTTTCATTCTAGTATTCACCACGCAAGAACTCAAAGGTGCACTGAACATTCAACAAAAATGGGAAAAAAAAACAGCAACAAATGGCCAACCACAGCACCTAAAACATGCACTTGTCTCTACCTCACTTCGTGAGATTCACGAATGCAAAACCCAAAATAAAACATGCAGCAGAGATACGAAGACACTCACGGCAAACATGCCCTCAGCCCACTATCAGAGTGTCCAAAACCCCAACAAAGCAAAGCTTAAACAAGCAAAGGAAAAGTCACGGCTGCAACAGCTTTTTAGCTACTTGTTGCAGTCCAAAGGTATTCCGCACCTTGCCACTTGAAAAATGGCAGCAAGCACATACATGGGATATTATCAAACAACAAACAAAACCCAAGAGACGATTTAAGCTACTCTGGAAAACTTTAGCAGACCAAAAGACTGATTTTCTTTAAACTACTGTAACAAAACCAGAACTTCAAAACCAGTTGCGGCAGACCTTCAAACACCAACATAACCAAACTAAACTCAAGCTAACCTCATGGATTTATCAGAAAAAACCTATAGAAAGACTTCCAAACACCTCATCAGGATTGAATACTAGCATGCAAACCAGGGTAAAACCCGGTTTTGATAGAGAAATTAGTAAAACCAGCTTCGCTTATGAAGTTTTTTACAAATGAAACGGGCTTGTTGCTAACTAAAAAAAAATAGGAAATAGTTTCTACACTTAAAGTCTTATGATCTGCAAGACCCAGAGGCAATGATATGAAACCAATGTCCGAAACAGTTAGGGTAGGGGAATGAAAGAAACAAACGAATAAAAACTAGACCATGAGAACAGAGAAACAGGAGAGGAAAAGAAAATCAAGTAGCGATACACTTGATAACGGATGAGGATGATGTGTAGGCGAAGGAGGATGAAAGAAAGGGTTACCTTGAAGGATGATTGAACTCCACAGAACACCAACGAGACCTGCTGCAATTTTGACGAGGGAAACCGCAAGTGAAAGTACGGAGATCCGTCAACCCCCGTTCTTTTCCATTCGCCACCTCTTTTTCCTCTTCCAAGTTTCTTTCTTCAGTCGCCCCCTTCTGTTCTCTCCGACTCTCTCACGGAAGTTCTCTCTTTATCAACCTCAAGCCGCCTCTTCCCTCTTAGCTCACCTTCCTTTTGCTGGTTTCCCTTTTTCCCGTCACACACTTCCTCTTCTGTTTCTCTCAGGTTCCCCCCAGCTCTCCTCTCGATCCCCTTTTTCCTTTCCTCCGTCGCCCTTTTCTCTAATTTTCCAGATTTTTGCTCTCTTCATCCGCCGCTCCCCCCTTTCTGGTTTCTTTCTTTTGCTCTCCAAAAAACCTCTCCGACCCTCTGCTCCTTTCTTTTCCTTTTATACCCAATGACCAAAACCCAAAACCCTGATATCAATGGTCATTTGTCAATCTCGGCTCCCCGCTCCTCACTTCAAACCCTTCGATCAACATTTGCCTAAATCATTCTTAGATCTTCTCGGATGAGAGCCAAGTGGAATGATCAAACGGCACCCAAAAAATGAAAGGAAACCTCCGTGGCAAAGGAGCTGAAAATTTTTTGTATCTGCGTTTTTTGCAAATGAAAAAGAAGAGAGGTTTGGATCGTATGCTTCTCAGGGTCCGTGAGCTTGCCTCTTTTTTAATTTTTCATTTTCTTTCCAATGAATCATTTAATAAAAAAACAAACTAACCAAAATAACAATTTAAGTAAAATTGAGTAAAATGGATAAAAACTAAGAATAAAAGATAAAAACAAAAATGCTAAAAATTTTTTGTGTTTGATTGATGATTTTTCTTTTCTTTTTCAGTGGATTAATTAATAAAACAAAACAATTTTTTAACAAAATGAGAATAAGATAAACTAAGCAAGAAATAATAATAAAAATAAAAATAAACATAAACAAACAAAAATCACCTAAAGTAAATAAAAGAAAAAGCTAAAATTTTGGTGTCTACATTGAGTAGTGACGGTTAATTGACAGGCATT
The DNA here is from genome assembly GCF_003713205.1 of Coffea eugenioides. NCBI lineage: Eukaryota > Viridiplantae > Streptophyta > Magnoliopsida > Gentianales > Rubiaceae > Coffea > Coffea eugenioides. Next base: position 29,602,274 of record NC_040037.1, read on the forward strand.
TGTCATATTAATAGGCCATCATTGGCCGTTATCCCATTTTTACCATGTGAGAGTCGAGAAGATTCACTCCAAAGACGTATGCAACCATAGCATACCAAGTCATGTTATTTGAGCATTTCCAAGCATGAGTTATTCATCTCAAAAGAGAACGAGTGCGATAAAATACACACTCGACTCCATTTTTCAAAACCGAGTAAGCTAAGCAAGCAATCTAGCAAGTTAAGCATGTATCGAGTTCATATGATCATTTGATATGGTTAATCATTTAACCAATTCATGTAGATATGCAATGCAAGTATACATTCCTTAAATAGGCATGAGTATGGTAAATACTTAACACATAATACTTAACACTTAATAATCATGAAATAAGCATATCCTAGACTTATTCAATTACGTATCCCTATATGGAACACTCACTTAGTCAAAACAAGCGAGTAGTTCTCAAACAAGCGTTTTAGGTGTCCGCTCCGAGTTCCTCTTGGAGATTCCCTCGAGTGCCTGAGCAAACAATAATCAAGTACCACTCAATATCACTACGAATCTCTAATTATCGAGGAAGATTGTACGCTAGTGCAATCTAAGGAAATCTTATGAAAATGAACCTCAATTACTCGTAAATCGAGGTTCAAGTGGAGTTTTTTAAAGTACATGAGCAATCAATTTTTCATTTTGGAAATCAAGTATAAAATGTTCAAGCAATATCGAAGGAATAAGGAGTATTTGAAAACTCCCTTCCCTTGGAATTCGGAAAATTTTCAGGTTTGATACGATACTTTGAAAAATCGTATCTCACATTCTACATGTCAAAAATTGGAAAACTTGGTACCATTGGAAATCTCTTTGAAATTACTAAAAGTTCTCAGAAGACACTTTTCCACGAATGTAAGTGAAAGGCACTCAAAATTTGGTTCAAAGTTGGTAACTTGAATTACCAAGACAGATTTAAGTTGGTTTTTGGCCAAATTTGGAAATTCGGCAAAATTCACTTGTTTTGAACTAACCTTTGAAATTTGGAAATCAATTAGTGTTGCAATCCAAGAGTATAACAAAACAAGCAGAACGAGAAACGGAGTTTCGAGCACCAAGATATAGTAGCTCCAAGTTGCAGAAAAAGTTAAGACTGTTGGGCTATTTTCCAGGTTTGAAGACTAGATTCGAAGTATCATTTGGTCATCGAGTTGGCATTGGAAATACATCAAACTTGGTACACTAAATATTCCATGTGTGAACAACATTTCTACCAAGTTTCATACAAAAACTCTCACGGTAAGGCAGTCATTAAAACAACCAAAATTTATGAAGAGTTGCAAGGCTAAACTACCTTCTCACTTTTCTTTTGTTTACAAACTTTTTGTACCATGAAATCAGTTCCAAATCTCTCCATTATTGAAACCAAGAGTTCATAACATCCACTGAGCAATTTAAAGACCATTGACATCCAAATTTTCGAAATAAAACTCTCCAAATCAGATTTGACCATTTGGCTAAGAGAAAACGAAAAGTTTTCCAGATTCGATGAGCGAATTTTGTGACATCATTTGCATATCAAAATGGTCTTAGAATATTACCAAATTTTGCACAATTAAACCTCCATATGAGGATTACTCTTCTATCAAATTTTATTTGAAAATTCACACGGGAAGGTAGTTAACTAAACCATCAAAGTTCAAGAAATTTCCCAAGGTAAAACTGTCTTCTAGCTCTTCTTTCCTTTTTAAACATTTTGTCCAAAGCAACCAACCCAAATCTGGTTTATTTGTGAAACAAAGTCCAAAGAACATCTAATATAAAGTTTGGTAGATGTTGGACATCAAAGTTTCCAAAACAACAAGTCCCAAATCATTGTTAGTTACAAATCTGTCCAAGTGGAAAATTCTATCACTGTAGCAGTTTCAAACTTTGGCCACAACTCACTCAATTCAACTTGGAATTGGGCGTGGTTGATGGCGTTGCAAATCTCTCTCATAAAGCTGAATTTTCTCAGAAGAAACCATTTTCAAATTCTATCCACAAACAGCTCGTTTTTGAGCATCAAGACGTAATTTCTGTCCTGTCTCCTGGAGAGCAACGAAACAGGGCAGTGATTTTCAAACGAATGGTGTGGCTCACTCGAGTGGAACTAGGTCATGTATTTTATACCAATGGAAAGCTGGGAATATCTAGTTTCCAGTGCCACAAACGGCACTTAATTTTGACATTAAAGCAAAGCGTTATGGCCGATACAAAATGACTGCCTGGGCAATACGGGATTCATTTTCCAGTTTTGCTAACTTTGGAAATCAACTCATTTGACCAACCAAATCATGTTATTTTTCAATGAAACTTTCTACACAACTCATATAACATGTATACATCATAAACAAGTCATTAGAACCTCAAAAATTCCGCAGAAATACGTACGTTCAAAGCAGGGGCAGAATCGGAACTTTTACCCTATCAAGACAAGGGTGGGAGTTCATAGATCCCACCTTACAAATTTTCCAACAATAACAACCACCCATATGAATACAAGAGCTTAAAGGTGTTAATCAACCTCCATAAAACAAGATTTCGGTAGTTGATCGTTACCTACTTGTGTGGTGAGCAAAGTCAGAATTTTTGGCCTTCCTTAGCACAAGAAAAACAGTGAATAACAGCTCCTTTTCTGAGCTCAATGGGATCTCTAAATGTTTAGTTAAGTGTAGTTCGAATTTGGAGTGAATTGGAAGAGGTATGATGAAGATTTGATGAAGGAATTTGGTGAAGTAAACTTGGTCCTTTTCTATCTTGATGTTGCACGGCTGGAATGGAAGCAAAAGAGGCAGCAATTGAGGTAAGTATATGGAGGGTTTTAATCTAGTGTGATGCTCTCATGTGAAACTAAAATGTGTGGCTCTCATTGATTCAAAGGTCAACTCTTTTTCCCGCGTTTCGTGCTCGATTCCTCTCGAGTTTGTTTCACTAGTGCACTAAACCTCTAATGCACTTATATTCATATAAATATTATTCACTCTCAATTGTCCCAAAATAAGGGTCTAACGTTCCTCAATTTAAATCGCGCGTGTGAAAACGCGTATCTCCAATTTAAGCGCGATAACGCGAAACTTCCGAGAAATTCTTATAACGATAGTACTAATAACTATCACTTGAGTATTTAAACATTAAAATACCTAATTTAGGTCCATTGTACATGTCTCCAATATTCCAAACTTATTGTACTCTCAATCGGTCAAGATTTCCAAAGACGTGTTCACTATTTTCACTAAACGAGCTTTCGGAAATTAATTTTTGAAACAAGTCACTTTAAATATATAATGAAACTATATTTCCATGTAATTAGGTCTCAAGAGCTTAGAAAATAATCTTCGGGGTAAAAGGCCAAATAAATAATTAAATAAGCTAGAAATAGGAGATTAAATAAGTAAATTTTGCGAGTCCTCACAACCTCCCCTCCTTAAAAGAATTTCGTACTCGAAATTCATACCTTCTGTAATCTCAGACAACTCTGAACCGTGTGGTGTGTTCATGTCATGCGTTCTTTCAGATGCCACTGATCGGTTTCTCCTTCCATTGACTTGTCGAGGGACAGTTCCATTTCCTTGTTGAGCAGTAGTTTCTCGTGGATATTTCTTTGGACAGTCATGAACTTTATGGTTGGTACTCCCACACCCCATACACTTTCGTCCCTTTAGCCAACAGTTTTCTTCAGTGTGATTCGTCCTTCCACAATATCCACAAGTCGGACGAGGTGTTGTGACCTGACTTGCTTGCGAGGCTTTCTTTGATCGTGTCTGTCCTACTGAAGTCCCTCGCGACATAGTTCCTTTTGATTCCTTTATCATGAGTGGTGCAGGAAATAAAAGTCCTACTCCATCCACTTCTTTTCTAACTTTGGGTGGTGGTCCATTTTCTCCTAGTGTACTGTCAGATGCATCTCTTTTTCTTGCTTGAAAAGCTCTTAGTTGAGATTTTGTGCTTTCTACCCTTTGCGCTTTTTCGAGAGCGTCACTAAATGTTTCAACCTGTGCTGCGGCAAGGGCATCTTGGATTTCCAAATCTAATCCTTGGATAAACCGTCTATTTCTCTTCCGTTCAGTAGCCACCAATTCTGGGGCATATGTAGATAACTTCGTAAAGCGTGTTTCATACTCAGCTACGGTTAAAGTTCCTTGACGAAACTTTATAAAATCATCTTCTCTTTTTTCTTGGACAAGTGGAGGAAGAAATTTCTCATTAAATTCACGTACAAAGTTTATCCAAGTCCTTAGGGTTTGATCCCTTTCCCAATTGTTTCTTATAACATTCCACCATGCTCGGGCTGCTCCTTGAAGTTGAAATACAGCAAAGGTGACTTATCTCTCCTCTGTGTAATCCAAGGCATCGAATATATTTCTTATATTCTCTAACCAATTCTCAGCCACCTCTGGATCAGGTCCTTCAGCAAACTTGGGCGGGAAAAATTTCTGAAACCGCTCTAAAGCTCGATCCTCCCCTATTTCTTGGTTTCCCCGTTGGTTTCCTTGTCCATCACCTTGACCTTGTTGAGCTAGTAAGAGCTCTAGGATATCCGTCATGCGAGTTAAAACTTGTCCCATTTGGTCATTTCCTCTCCCAGCACTTAGCTCGGCATTTTGGTCAATATCAGATCCATTATCTACTCTTTCATTTCGAGATTGTCTAGGTTGACGTCCCTTTCGTTGTCCTCTAGTTTCCATGTTCACAGCTAATCTATACACATATGTATAAACCTCACACTAAACCATAGTCGAACTACACACATATGCCAGTAACAACCTTTAAAGGAAAAAAAATCACATATACAAATATCATTATCACTATGCAAGTAAACACAAACTAGAGTTCATTAAATCATAACACAAATTATGGCCAAGTAAAATTCATGCCAAAGTCAAAGTCAATAACAAAAATAAACAAGTGATTATCACAAGTACATTCATCTCCAAGGCGCAAACTCTTAAGTTCTACTCTCATTGTCTCACTATGAAAGATCACAAGTAGAGATTCACTAGATTAATTGGAACTAGACGATTCTCGTTCCCTAACATGCTCGATTTCAATCCCAACACAAGGATCTTTTGGGTTACGATATTTTCCATCTCCACTCTTAATTATTGTACCATCTTAACCAAACAATTAGTGGTTTCCTTTAACCATTCCCATGAAATATCAATTCATTTCTATTCCCCACAAATGGAGATATCAAGTCCTTAGGGTTGCTTTCCACTCTCAAGTACTCTGGTACAAGAATCCGAAATAAGATAATTCACAACTCGAGCCGGCCGGTCCCAAGAGTAAATCACCACATTCGAGATTCCTACCCAACATACATATCAAATTCCCTCCAAATATCAAGATAAAGGTTTTACAACCTATAACATTCATGATTCACAGCTTACATTTCTAGAAGGGCACTTAAGCCTTTACTCAATCACATAGTAAGGACCATAACACCACTTGGCCCTATCTTGCTCCTTTGTAGAGACCACGTGAAGTGGCTCTAAATTTCATCGCTACAAGCAATCATTTAACTTTCAGACCAGTTCCACAGTCCGGCATCCTAAACATTTAAGCCTAGAATACACTACAAAGATCTGAAGCCTAGGCTCTGATACCAACTGTGACGCCCCCACTTCTCCCTAAGGCGAACCAAAGGGTATCCGCAGGACGCCTGCCCAGCTCTCGCCAGGACTCACTACAATCCATTATTCAAAAGCTCGAAATACTTTAAGTAACTTCAATACATAATTAAAGTACTTCAAATATCTCACACTTACAATTATGCAGCTTTCAAGCTTAAATACAACCCAACGGAAAAGGGTACAATAGCCATCCGTTATAATATAATTTAAAGTCTTCAAAAGAAAACAATCTAGTACTACTCACGAGCACCCTTGGTCTCGAACCCTGTAAAAGAAAATCACAATGTGGGATGAGCTACACAGCCCAGTAAGGTTCCAAAACACTCTAACAGTTCAAATAAATCAAGTAAGTTGGGCATATCATATGCATGGTTCAAGGTTACACAATGGCATGTTATCATGAGGTGATAATCATTGTACGGGTAATTTGAGACATTTATCATGCTATGAGACATTTATCATGAGACAGTCATCATGGTTCAAGACATTGGCATGTATAGTTCACGAGTTATTGGAGCATATTACAGGTGCAAGTAATTAAGCATGTTACAGGTATGGAACATTAACATGAAACAGGTATCATGATATGAGTACATTGGACAGGTAACAGGTATGGAGCATATCACAGGCATAGCTCAGGATTTCATGTTGGCATTTTAGCATGAAACAATTATCATGATACAAGGTAAACATATACTGTAGGATACGGTGTTCCAGTGGAACTCTGTCGGTCATCTGCACCTTATGACTTCCGGATCCCCTCGGTTTGACTGGCCATCACCTTATCCCTCCTGTGGTAATACTCGAGTATACCGAATCGGTGTCCCAAGGTTCCAACCTACCCGACCGAGCCCAGTCCTGGCTCGAGTAGGTTAGTAACCATGAGCAGGGCCCAGTTCAGCTTAGAGCTTACAACATGCACAAGTAATCAAGTAATTCGGTAAAAGGTAAAATTCATCATTTGAATAGGTCGAGTGAGGTAAAGTACACACTCGCCGAACAATGATGGACAGCTTCATATAACATGCGATTCATGATAATCAAGTAATCAAGTGGATACTTAGCACGTAAGCACGTAAGCAATACAAGTTGATTTCATGGGAGCATGTAATTCACGGATATCACATATTCATGTAAATTGGAAATCGAGTAAACAGATAATCAAGTAATCAGGCAGTCATGTGATTTGATAAACGGTTCACGGTTGATGGGTAACGGTTGAGTAGTGACGGTTAATTGACAGACATTTGTCATATTAATAGGCCATCATTGGCCGTTATCCCATTTTTACCATGTGAGAGTCGAGGAGATTCACTCCAACGACGTATGCAACCATAGCATACCAAGTCATGTTATTTGAGTATTTCCAAGCATGAGTTATTCATCTGAAAAGAGAACGAGTGCGATAAAATACACACTCGACTCCATTTTTCAAAATCGAGTAAGCTAAGCAAGCAATCTAGCAAGTTAAGCATGTATCGAGTTCATATGATCATTTGATATGGTTAATCATTTAACCAATTCATGTAGATATGCAATGCAAGTATACATTCCTTAAATAGGCATGAGTATGGTAAATACTTAACACATAATACTTAACACTTAATAATCATGAAATAAGCATGTCCTAGACTTATTCAATTACGTATCCCTATATGGAACACTCACTTAGTCAAAACAAGCGAGTAGTTCTCAAACAAGCGTTTTAGGTGTCCGCTCCGAGTTCCTCTTGGAGATTCCCTCGAGTGCCTGAGCAAACAATAATCAAGTACCACTCAATATCACTACGAATCTCTAATTATCGAGGAAGATTGTACGCTAGTGCGATCTAAGGAAATCTTATGAAAATGAACCTCAATTACTCGTAAATCGAGGTTCAAGTGGAGTTTCTTAAAGTACATGAGCAATCGAGTTTTCATTTTGGAAATCAAGTATAAAATGTTCAAGCCATAACGAAGGAATAAGGAGTATTTGAAAACTCCCTTCCCTTGGAATTCGGAAAATTTTCAAGTTTGATACGATACTTTGAAAAATCGTATCTCACATTCTACATGTCAAAAATTGGAAAACTTGGTTCCATTGGAAATCTCTTTGAAAGTACTAAAATTTCTCAGAAGACACTTTTCCACGAATGTAAGTGAAAGGCACTCAAATTTTGGCTCAAAGTTGGTAACTTGAATTACAAAGACAGATTTAAGTTGGTTTTTGGCCAACTTTGGAAATTCGGAAAAATTCACTTGTTTTGAACTAACCTTTGAAATTTGGAAATCAATTAATGTTGCAATCCAAGAGTATAACAAAACAAGCAGAATGAGAAACGGAGTTTCGAGCACCAAGATATAGTAGCTCCAAGTTGCTGAAAAAGTTACGACCGTTGGGCTATTTTCCAGGTTTGAAGACTAGATTCGAAGTATCATTTGGTCATCGAGTTGGCATTGGATATACATCAAACTTGGTACATTAAATCTTCCATGTGTGAACAACATTTCTACCAAGTTTCATACAAAAATTCTTACGGTAAGGCAGTCATTAAAACAACCAAAGTTTATGAAGAGTTGCAAGGCTAAACTACCTTCTCACTTTTCTTTTGTTTACAAACTTTTTGTACCATGAAATCAGTTCCAAATCTCTCCATTATTGAAACCAAGAGTTCATAACATCCACTGAGCAATTTAAAGACCATTGACATCCAAATTTTCGAAATAAAACTCTCCAAATCAGATTTGACCATTTGGCTAAGAGAAAATGAAAAGTTTTCCAGATTCGATGAGCGAATTTTGTGACATCATTTGCATATCAAAATGGTCTTAGAATATTACCAAATTTTGCACAATTAAACCTCCATATGAGGATTACTCTTCTATCAAATTTTATTTGAAAATTCACACGGGAAGGTAGTTAACTAAACCATCAAAGTTCAAGAAATTTCCCAAGGTAAAACTGTCTTCTAGCTCTTCTTTCCTTTTTAAACATTTTGTCCAAAGCAACCAACCCAAATCTGGTTTATTTGTGAAACAAAGTCCAAAGAACATCTAATATAAAGTTTGGTAGATGTTGGACATCAAAGTTTCCAAAACAACAAGTCCCAAATCATTGTTAGTTACAAATCTGTCCAAGTGGAAAATTCTATCACTGTAGCAGTTTCAAACTTTGGCCACAACTCACTCAATTCAACTTGGAATTGGGCGTGGTTGATGGCGTTGGAAAGCTCTCTCATAATGCTGAATTTTCTCAGAAGAAACCATTTTCAAATGCTATCCACAAACAGCTCGTTTTTGAGCATCAAGAAGTAATTTCTGTCCTGTCTCCTGGTGTGGCTCACTCGAGTGGAACTAGGCCGTGTATTTTATATCAGTGGAAAGCTGGGAATGTCTAGTTTCCAGTGCCACAAACGGCACTTAATTTCGACATCAGAGCAAAGAGTTATGGCTGATACAAAGTGACTGCCTGGGCAATACGGGATTCATTTTCCAGTTTTGTTAACTTTGGAAATCAACTCATTTGACCAACCAAATCATGTTATTTTTCAATGAAACTTTCTACACAACTCATATAACATGTATAAATCATAAACAAGTCATTAGAACCACAAAAATTCAGCAGAAATAGGTACGTTCAAAGCAGGGGCAGAATCGAAACTTTTACCCCATGCATCTCTTGAAGTTCATACTAATAATACACCATTAATCTACCATTTTGAACACTAAACCAACATTAAATTCATCATCAATCATCACATCAGCCATCAAGACAAGGGTGGGAGTTCATAGAGCCCACCTTTCAAATTTTACAACAATAACAACCACCCATCTGAATACAAGAGCTTAAAGGGGTTAATCAACCTCCATAAAACAAGATTTCGGTAGTTGATCGTTACCTACTTGTGTGGTGAGCAAAGTCAGAATTTTTGGCCTTCCTTAGGACAAGAAAAACCGTGAATAACAGCTACTTTTCTTAGCTCAATGGGATCTCTAAATGTTTAGTTAAGTGTAGTTCGAATTTGGAGTGAATTGGAAGAGGTATGATGAAGATTTGATGAAGGAATTTGGTGAAGTAAACTTGGTCCTTTTCTATCTTGATGTTGCACGGCTGGAATGGAAGCAAAAGAGGCAGCAATTGAGGTAAGTATATGGAGGGTTTTAATCTAGTGTGATGCTCTCATGTGAAACTAAAATGTGTGGCTCTCATTGATTCAAAGGTCAACTCTTTTTCCCGCGTTTCGTGCTCGATTCCTCTCGAGTTTGTTTCACTAGTGAACTAAACCTCTAATGCACTTAGATTCATATAAATATTATTCACTCTCAATTGTACCAAAATAAGGGTCTAACGTTCCTCAATTTAAATCGCGCGTGTGAAAACGCGTATCTCCAATTTAAGCGCGATAACGCGAAACTTCCGAGAAATTCTTATAACGATAGTACTAATAACTATCACTTGAGTATTTAAACATTAAAATACCTAATTTAGGTCCATTGTACATGTCTCCAATATTCCAAACTTATTGTACTCTCAATCGGTCAAGATTTCCAAAGACGTGTTCACTATTTTCACTAAACGAGCTTTCAAAAATTAATTTTTGAAACAAGTCACTTTAAAAATATAATGAAACTATATTTCCATGTAATTAATCTCAAGAGCTTAGAAAATAATATTCGGGGTAAAAGGCCAAATAAATAATTAAATAAGCTAGAAATAGGAGATTAAATAAGTAAATTTTGCGAGTCCTCACAACCTCCCCTCCTTAAAAGAATTTCGTCCTCGAAATTCATACCTTCTGTAATCTCAGACAACTCTGAACCGTGTGGTGTGTTCATGTCATGCGTTCTTTCAGATGCCACTGATCGGTTTCTCCTTCCATTGACTTGTCGAGGGACAGTTCCATTTCCTTGTTGAGCAGTAGTTTCTCGTGGATATTTCTTTGGACAGTCATGAACTTTATGGTTGGTACTCCCACACCCCATACACTTTCGTCCCTTTAGCCAACAGTTTTCTTCAGTGTGATTCGTCCTTCCACAATATCCACAAGTCGGACGAGGTGTTGTGACCTGACTTGCTTGCGAGGCTTTCTTTGATCGTGTCTGTCCTACTGAAGTCCCTCGCGACATAGTTCCTTTTGATTCCTTTATCATGAGTGGTGCAGGAAATAAAAGTCCTACTCCATCCACTTCTTTTCTAACTTTGGGTGGTGGTCCATTTTCTCCTAGTGTACTGTCAGATGCATCTCTTTTTCTTGCTTGAAAAGCTCTTAGTTGAGATTTTGTGCTTTCTACCCTTTGCGCTTTTTCGAGAGCGTCACTAAATGTTTCAACCTGTGCTGCGGCAAGGGCATCTTGGATTTCCAAATCTAATCCTTGGATAAACCGTCTATTTCTCTTCCGTTCAGTAGCCACCAATTCTGGGGCATATGTAGATAACTTCGTAAAGCGTGTTTCATACTCAGCTACGGTTAAAGTTCCTTGACGAAACTTTATAAAATCATCTTCTCTTTTTTCTTGGACAAGTGGAGGAAGAAATTTCTCATTAAATTCACGTACAAAGTTTATCCAAGTCCTTAGGGTTTGATCCCTTTCCCAATTGTTTCTTATAACATTCCACCATGCTCGGGCTGCTCCTTGAAGTTGAAATACAGCAAAGGTGACTTATCTCTCCTCTGTGTAATCCAAGGCATCGAATATATTTCTTATATTCTCTAACCAATTCTCAGCCACCTCTGGATCAGGTCCTTCAGCAAACTTGGGCGGGAAAAATTTCTGAAACCGCTCTAAAGCTCGATCCTCCCCTATTTCTTGGTTTCCCCGTTGGTTTCCTTGTCCATCACCTTGACCTTGTTGAGCTAGTAAGAGCTCTAGGATATCCGTCATGCGAGTTAAAACTTGTCCCATTTGGTCATTTCCTCTCCCAGCACTTAGCTCGGCATTTTGGTCAATATCAGATCCATTATCTACTCTTTCATTTCGAGATTGTCTAGGTTGACGTCCCTTTCGTTGTCCTCTAGTTTCCATGTTCACAGCTAATCTATACACATATGTATAAACCTCACACTAAACCATAGTCGAACTACACACATATGCCAGTAACAACCTTTAAAGGAAAAAAAATCACATATACAAATATCATTATCACTATGCAAGTAAACACAAACTAGAGTTCATTAAATCATAACACAAATTATGGCCAAGTAAAATTCATGCCAAAGTCAAAGTCAATAACAAAAATAAACAAGTGATTATCACAAGTACATTCATCTCCAAGGCGCAAACTCTTAAGTTCTACTCTCATTGTCTCACTATGAAAGATCACAAGTAGAGATTCACTAGATTAATTGGAACTAGACGATTCTCGTTCCCTAACATGCTCGATTTCAATCCCAACACAAGGATCTTTTGGGTTACGATATTTTCCATCTCCACTCTTAATTATTGTACCATCTTAACCAAACAATTAGTGGTTTCCTTTAACCATTCCCATGAAATATCAATTCATTTCTATTCCCCACAAATGGAGATATCAAGTCCTTAGGGTTGCTTTCCACTCTCAAGTACTCTGGTACAAGAATCCGAAATAAGATAATTCACAACTCGAGCCGGCCGGTCCCAAGAGTAAATCACCACATTCGAGATTCCTACCCAACATACATATCAAATTCGCTCCAAATATCAAGATAAAGGTTTTACAACCTATAACATTCATGATTCACAGCTTACATTTCTAGAAGGGCACTTAAGCCTTTACTCAATCACATAGTAAGGACCATAACACCACTTGGCCCTATCTTGCTCCTTTGTAGAGACCACGTGAAGTGGCTCTAAATTTCATCGTTACAAGCAATCATTTAACTTTCAGACCAGTCCCATAGTCCGGCATCCTAAACATTTAAGCCTAGAATACACTACAAAGATTTGAAGCCTAAGCTCTAATACCAACTGTGACGCCCCCACTTCTCCCTAAGGCGAACCAAAGGGTATCCGCGGGAAGCCTGCCCAGCTCTCGCTAGGACTCACTACAATCCATCATTCAAAAGCTTGAAATACTTTAAGTAACTTCAATACATAATTAAAGTACTCCAAATATCTCACACTTACAATTATGCAGCTTTCAATCTTAAATACAACCCAACGGAAAAGGGTATAATAGCCATCCGTTATAATATAACTTAAAATCTTCATAAGAAAACAATCTAGTACTACTCACGAGCACCCTTGGTCTCGAACCCTGTAAAAGAAAACCACAACGTGGGATGAGCTACACAGCCCAGTGAGGTTCCAAAACACTCTAACAGTTCAAATAAATCAAGTAAGTTGGGCATATCATATGCATGGTTCAAGGTTACAAATGGCATGTTATCATGAGGTGATAATCATTGTACGGGTAATTTGAGACATTTATCATGCTATGAGACATTTATCATGAGACAGTCATCATGGTTCAAGACATTGGCATGTATAGTTCACGAGTGATTGGAGCATATTACAGGTGCGAGTAATTAAGCATGTTACAGGTATGGAACATTAATATGAAACAGGTATCATGATATGAGTACATTGGACAGGTAACAGGTATGGAGCATATCACAGGCATAGCTCAGGATTTCATATTGGCATTTTAGCATGAAACAATTATCATGATACAAGGTAAACATATACTGTAGCATACGGTGTTCCAGTGAAACTCTGTCGGTCATCTGCACCTTATGACTTCCGGATCCCCTCGATTTGACTGGCCATCACCATATCCCTCCAGTGGTAATACTCGAGTATACCGAATCGGTGTCCCGAGATTCCAACCTACCCGATCGAGCCCAGTCCTGGCTCGAGTAGGTTAGTAACCATGAGCAGGGCCCAGTTCAACTTAGAGCTTACAACATGCACAAGTAATCAAGTAATTCGGTAAAAGGTAAAATTCATCATTTGAGTAGGTCGAGTGAGGTAAAGTACACACTCGCCTAATAATGATGGACAGCTTCATATAACATGCGATTCATGATAATCAAGTAATCAAGTGGATACTTAGCACGTAAGCCCGTAAGCACGTAAGCAATACAAGTTGATTTCATGGGAGCATGTAATTCACGGATATCACATATTCATGTAAATTTGAAATCGAGTAAACAGATAATCAAGTAATCAGGCAGTCATGTGATTTGATAAACAGTTCACGGTTGATGGGTAACGGTTGAGTAGTGACGGTTAATTGACAGGCATTTGTCATATTAATAGGCCATCATTGGCCGTTATCCCATTTTTACCATGTGAGAGTCGAGGAGATTCACTCCAACGACGTATGCAACGATAGCATACCAAGTCATGTTATTTGAGCATTTCCAAGCATGAGTTATTCATCTCAAAAGAGAACGAGTGCGATAAAATACACACTCGACTACATTTTTTAAAATCGAGTAAGCTAAGCAAGCAATCTAGCAAGTTAAGCATGTATCGAGTTCATATGGTCATTTGATATGGTTAATCATTTAACCAATTCATGTAGATATGCAATGCAAGTATACATTCCTTAAATAGGCATGAGTATGGTAAATACTTAACACATAATACTTAACACTTAATAATCATGAAATAAGTATGTCCTAGGCTTATTCAATTACGTATCCCTATATGGAACACTCACTTAGTCAAAACAAGCGAGTAGTTCTCAAACAAGCGTTTTAGGTGTCCGCTTCGAGTTCCTCTTGGAGATTCCCACGAGTGCCTGAGCAAACAATAATCAAGTACCACTCAATATCACTACGAATCTCTAATTATCGAGGAAGATGGTACGCTAGTGCAATCTAAGGAAATCTTATGAAAATGAACCTCAATTACTCGTAAATCGAGGTTCAAGTGGAGTTTCTTAAAGTACATGAGCAATCGAGTTTTCATTTTGGAAATCAAGTATAAAATGTTCAAGCAATATCGAAAGAATAAGGAGTATTTGAAAACTCCCTTCCCTTGGAATTCGGAAAATTTTCAGATTTGATACGATATTTTGAAAAATCGTGTCTCACATTCTACTTGTCAAAAATTGGAAAAATTGGTACCATTGGAAATCTCTTTGAAAGTACTAAAAGTTCTCAGAAGACATTTTTCCACGAATGTAAGTGAAAGGCACTCAAATTTTGGCTCAAAGTTGGTAACTTGAATTACCAAGACAGATTTAAGTTGGTTTTTGGCCAACTTTGGAAATTCGGCAAAATTCACTTGTTTTGAACTAACCTTTGAAATTTGGAAATCAATTAGTGTTGCAATCCAAGAGTATAACAAAAAAGCAGAACGAGAAACGGAGTTTCGAGCACCAAGATATAGTAGCTCCAAGTTACTGAAAAAGTTAAGACTGTTGGGCTATTTTCCAGGTTTGAAGACTAGATTCGAAGTATCATTTGGTCATCGAGTTGGCATTGGAAATACATCAAACTTAGTACACTAAATCTTCCATGTATGAACAACATTTCTACCTAGTTTCATACAAAAACTCTCACGGTAAGGCAGTCATTAAAACAACCAAAGTTTATGAAGAGTTGCAAGGCTAAACTACCTTCTCACTTTTCTTTTGTTTACAAACTTTTTGTACCATGAAATCAGTTCCAAATCTCTCCATTATTGAAACCAAGAGTTCATAACATCCACTGAGCAATTTAAAGACCATTCACATCCAAATTTTCGAAATAAAACTCTCCAAATCAGATTTGACCATTTGGCTAAGAGAAAACGAAAAGTTTTCCAGATTCGATGAGCGAATTTGTGACATCATTTGCATATCAAAATGGTCTTAGAATATTACCAAATTTTGCACAATTAAACCTCAATATGAGGATTACTCTTCTATCAAATTTTATTTGAAAATTCACACGGGAAGGTAGTTAACTAAACCATCAAAGTTCAAGAAATTTCCCAAGGTAAAACTGTCTTCTAGCTCTTCTTTCCTTTGTAAACATTTTGTCCAAAGAAACCAACCCAAATCTGGTTTATTTGTGAAACAAAGTCCAAAGAACATCTAATATAAAGTTTGGTAGATGTTGGATATCAAAGTTTCCAAAACAACAAGTCCCAAATCATTGTTAGTTACAAATCTGTCCAAGTGGAAAATTCTATCACTGTAGCAGTTTCAAACTTTGGCCACAACTCACTCAATTCAACTTGGAATTGGGCATGGTTGATGGCGTTGGAAAGCTCTCTCATAATGCTGAATTTTCTCAGAAGAAACAATTTTCAAATTCTATCCACAAACAGCTCGTTTTTGAGCATCAAGAAGTAATTTCTGTCCTGTCTCCTGGAGAGCAACGAAACAGGGCAGTGATTTTCAAACGAATGGTGTGGCTCACTCGAGTGGAACTAGGTCATGTATTTTATACCAGTGGAAAGCTGGGAATGTCTAGTTTCCAGTGCCACAAACGGCACTTAATTTTGACATCAGAGCAAAGAGTTATGGCCGATACAAAATGACTGCCTGGGCAATACGGGATTCATTTTCCAGTTTTGCTAACTTTGGAAATCAACTCATTTGACCAACCAAATCATGTTATTTTTCAATGAAACTTTCTACACAACTCATATAACATGTATGCATCATAAACAAGTCATTAGAACCTTAAAAATTCGGTAGAAATAGGTACGTTCAAAGCAGGGGCAGAATCGGAACTTTTACCCCATGCATCTCTTGAAGTTCATACTAATAATACACCATTAATCTACCATTTTGAGCACTAAACCAACATTAAATTCATCATCAATCATCACATCAGCCATCAAGACAAGGGTGGGAGTTCATAGAGCCCACCTTTCAAATTTTCCAACAATAACAACCACCCATATGAATACAAGAGTTTAAAGGTGTTAATCAACCTCCATAAAACAAGATTTCGGTAGTTGATCGTTACATACTTGTGTGGTGAGCAAAGTCAGAATTTTTGGCCTTCCTTAGCACAAGAAAAACCATGAATAACAGCTCCTTTTCTTAGCTCAATGGGATCTCTAAATGTTTAGTTAAGTGTAGTTCGAATTTGGAGTGAATTGGAAGAGGTATGATGAAGATTTGATGAAGGAATTTGGTGAAGTAAACTTGGTCCTTTTCTATCTTAATGTTGCACGGCTGGAATGGAAGCAAAAGAGGCAGCAATTGAGGTAAGTATATGGAGGGTTTTAATCTAGTGTGATGCTCTCATGTGAAACTAAAATGTGTGGCTCTCATTGATTCAAAGGTCAACTCTTTTTCCCGCGTTTCGTGCTCGATTCCTCTCGAGTTTGTTTCACTAGTGAACTAAACCTCTAATGCACTTATATTCATATAAATATTATTCACTCTCAATTGTACCAAAATAAGGGTCTAACGTTCCTCAATTTAAATCGCGCGTGTGAAAACGCGTATCTCCAATTTAAACGCGATAACGCGAAACTTCCGAGAAATTCTTATAACGATAGTACTAATAACTATCACTTGAGTATTTAAACATTAAAATATCTAATTTAGGTCCATTGTACATGTCTCCAATATTCCAAACTTATTGTACTCTCAATCGGTCAAGATTTCCAAAGACGTGTTCACTATTTTCACTAAACGAGCTTTCGGAAATTAATTTTTGAAACAAGTCACTTTAAAAATATAATGAAACTATATTTCCATGTAATTAGGTCTCAAGAGCTTAGAAAATAATATTCGGGGTAAAAGGCCAAATAAATAATTAAATAAGCTAGAAATAGGAGATTAAATAAGTAAATTTTGCGAGTCCTCACAGGAGAATCAATAGCAAGTTGAACAGTTCTGACACTAAAAGTAGCCACGAACGTTTAGCCTACATCTTCTTTGCCCATTTTGGCACACTTGCTCATTTGTGAGGAAATTGGGCAATAAAAGCTTCTAATGGTCATATCAATGTGTCTCGATCTTGGCAATCTTAGCTATGGTGCTTTAGTAGTAATAATTATCTGCAACTGATAATAATAATGGCTCTCAATAGGCACATAGATGTTGAGTTTTCTTTTCATTGATTTCATTATTTGTTGCTTTTTTTCTTTTTTTTTTTTGGTAACATAATTGCACGTCAACGTTTTGTTGGTGAACCAGTGGCTTCAGGTCTAGTTCTTGATGATTCTAGCCTTTGAAACCCAGACTTCAACATGGAGCCAAGCAAGGATTTCTTTCCCTATCCTTCAATTCCTTTACCATTTCTGGTCCTTTTCAGTGGAGAGCAATTATATTCCTTGTCATGTTCAAGTTTGTCAAGAGCCCACCTATTAGAGCACCAGGGCATGGAAAGCTCTTCAGGTAGCATTGCAATGGGTATCCTATATTTTTTCTTTAGATGATTGATATAAACAAAGTTCCACGCCTTTCTGATTGAATGTCTTTGTTTGATTGGATCTGAATTCTAAATGAAAGCTGCAGACGTGCAATTGCTCGAACAAGAAGTATGAAATAGGTGTGTCAACTTATATAGGCTAATTGAAATTGAATTTAAGTTGGAGAATGTGTGGCACTACGGCCTCTTATTATATTTAAGTTATTTGAGGATGTTTTTGGTTTATAGTTCTGGTCTAAGACAAGCAAAGTCTTTTGGGACCAACTTAAAAGGCAAGATATTCAATATGGATGATGGAGTTTCATTTTACAAATATAACTAAGACCAATTTTGTGTTGTAAGGGATCCCATGAAGTGCTAGAGAACTCTAGTAAATCAAAATTTGGGGTGGCAGGTGGTTCAATAATTTTAAAACCTTTAAGGCTCCTTAGTTGGATAGAAAATGTGTCATGTGTAGAAGATAGTTTCCATACAAAATGTCTTATGTGGCAAAAAATGATTATTGAACAATCTTTTAGCACTCGACCTTGGATAAAGCTTTTTATATGATATGGTCTGAAGCATCTTGATAGTAATTTTGCAGAATTATAAGGTGTCGTTTATTGATAGTAATTGATAGCCAATGAAATTCTGATGGAAGGAGAAAACCTAAAAATGATAAGGAATCTGGTGATAGATGTAATTATGTATCATTGGCTAGATAGTGTTTTTCAGAGGTTATAAATTTAACTTGAATGTCTTTGAAACAGCTACCAACTTTTCTGCTAAAGGAAGCAAAATAAGGAAAATATTTTGGACAATTTGGAAAATGGGAATGCGAAAATTCGATATTCCTATTTTTCAAATTTCTCCAAATATTTTCAACATATTCTAGTCTTTAAGGTGCACAAATTTATGCTTGAATATGCACACACGATTGTAGGAGCACATGCAAGTGCTCCTACACACAAGGTGAGTTCATGATCTTGTTGACAACATTAACTAATTTACAATCAGGGGACAGTACTCCAGTCCCTATTGCCAAGTTTCTCTTATTTGAACCTTTTTATAGATAAGGAATCTTTCTCTATTCCCCTTTTTCGGATATTTCTGAATATCATTAGCACTGGAAAAATTTTTCAGCCTGAATGAAATTGAACCTGAATTGTGCTTGACTTCTTATTCTTCAAAGCTGATGTCTTTAGGACGTATTTATTGGTCCAGCTTCAGGGAAAACGTGCTATATTTAGGAAATACATACTAGTCCATCACCTTACTTGTGATCTTGATGCTATTCCTCTTTCATAAACCTTTAAGTTCTTTACATTTTTTCAGCTAGTTGGTACTGACCATTGTACTTTCAACTCAACACAGAAAGCTTTCGGAATAGATGATTTTAGAAAAATTCGAAATGGTGTCAATGGTAATTCAATATTGTCTTTTGCTGACAAATAGCACAAGCCAATTGTGGAAGTAGACCAAAGGTTTTTTCTACTTTTTGAATGCAGTCTTACTTGAAATTGACATTTAGGTATCTAGGAGAGAAGGCATCTGATTTGGGATACAATGGTAGTAAGCTGTATGGACCTCATGGTTCCTAGACTATTTTATATCCATGTGTTTACTAGTAAATTAACCGAAAAAATATTTTGAGATAGGTAGTCTTAATTGGAGTTTCTTCCTTCCTAGAATGGATAATTTTGTGACTCGATTTATCATTTTCTCAGGCCTCTGGTAAAATATCTGTCACTGATTATGTTCGGATAATGAGCACTGAATGGTATGTCACACTACTCATAAGTGCTTTTTTCTTTCGAGTATTCAATTTTAAGCCTTTAAATTACGTACTATAATCTTTAAGATCCTGTCTTTTGACTCTTCAATCTCATCTAAGCTACCTAGTTGTTGCAAATTGACCTTTGAAATGAATATATGTTCTAGTGCTAGGATCTTCAATATCTATCCAACAAAGGGAACAATACTTCCTAGATCAGATGCTGATGTAATCATATTAAATCCCAATTCAAGTTTTGAGATAAGCTCAAATTTTTACTATTCAAGATTAGATAGAAATATCTACTAAGGACATAGTGGGAAGGTAATTTTTCATCATTGCTTATCGTAATTAAGGAACTTCATATGTGTCATAGCTTGAAAGTTGTAATGCTAAGAGATTAAATTACTTTGTGCATACACCCAACTGTGAAGTTGTGTGATCTTTTTTGTGAATTTGAGGTTTCTAATGCATTTCCACATCAAAATTTTGAGTTTCTTATTTCATTGTCTATAGAATATTTCACATTCATCCTTGAGGCATCCCTTATGAACTATAAAATGGCATGAATTCCATGGTTAACAAACTATCCAACCATCATCCGCTTGAGACAATGAATTGCAAAACAATATTTTGAAATACTTATCAATGCCCTACTGTCGGTATCCTTTTGTAAGGAAGGTTGCCACGTTTAATTTGTGGAGGATTTGGCATGTGCATATCCTTCAAGAGGATTTAGAATCAAGTGCTATCTAACATATGATTCTTTTTATTTCACATGATTGATTTTCGGTTTAAACTAATCATTCTTATAATCAATACTTAATTACTTGGTGACAATAGTGTTATATGATTTAGTGATACAAGGAGAAATATTCAGAATTTTTCTGCTTTTTACTCTTCTATTTTTATTTTTTTCTTCTGGAAATTTTTTATCTATACCCTTCAGAAAATTGGATACTCTAGTTGCAACATAACAAGTCAGGAATATCTGATAAATTTCATTTGATGTGCTATCTTGCAAATTAAAATCCTTTTCCATTTGAAAGATAATTCCCCAACTTTCACTCCCAATATACTTCTTCATTTTCAGATTGACAATGGTTCTTTTTAGGTTTTGAAATTAAATGATTTTCTTCTTGATGCTCTGTAGGGAAAAGTTGAAGTAACAATTGCTGGTGGAAGGGTTGTTTGGGAAAATAACGAACTAAAGGTTAATCTTGGTTCGGGCAAATGAATAATGATGCCACGTTTTAGTTATCTTTTTGATGGACTTGACAAAGCAGATGCAAGTTACATCTCTTCTCTAAGAGCACCAGTAAAATGAGCTAGTGCCATGCAGGGAATTGAGTTTTAAATTATCTTCCTAAAAGACTTTCTCCTGAGCTTTAGAATCCAATTACAGAAACATTGTTTATTGAACCATATATAGGGCTGCTGATACATGGATTCCATAGTATGAGAATACAATTAACATAATTGAATGCCATAGAGTTCTTTGCTGTTTTTTAAGAATAAGTTGAGATATAGCTTGATGTATGTCATTTGTAACTCTTTCAAGTGTTTATAGAAGCTTAGGACAACTTACTGGATGAACTACACTAGTAATGGCTAGTTGCAGATTCCTAAATTATTGGTTAATGAAGTTCTATTACAGTAGCTTGATAACTCCATCTAATTTAATTTTTAAAGCAGTTATTTCACTTATGTTTTAGAAAATTTTGCATCCTATATTTATCAAATCTAAATTTGGCGTATTGTCTTTTAGGTTTATATGATCATTCAAGCAAATGTGATTGTGACATATTCCAATTGATAAATGTAGAAATTTGAGCTCTTTGAGCATTGACGAGGCTTCAATGCTAAGCCCACTATGGTTGGTGTGATTTTCTTTTTTGTTTTTGGTCAAATGGAGGTCCAAAGCCCAGTTAAAATGTTACTAATGTGCTATGACTGACAAATGTCCGGTGAATAAGGAATCCCTAGCTGCGTTTGGGGGATTGAGTAGAATCATGAATTTTGTTTGTAAATTCAAACTTATTTTGTGAAAAAACATGTGTGTACCACTTTCTTTCTTCCAAAAGTGAGTAAGCACGCATTGTGCACTTCTAACTCTGACTCAACAAATCTTGAATTTGCATAGACTCAACTATTCAAAGAGAATTTCTATTTTTTGTTAATTTAATAAAATAAATATAAAATAGAATAAATATAATATAAATAGTAGATTGGAAATGAAAGTCTATTTCTCACATCCATCATACAAAAATATTGGATGCAAAACATTTGGTACATGAAGCCGCGATCTAATAAATATACATCCAAATATGCATACTTTTCCGCCCATAGTTTTTGACTGTAAATAGATTATAAGGTATTTTCTCTTTATTTCCACACTTTAATCGTTGGAATCCTAGGTCCAAAGCCATTTAAGTCCTTGCCATAATGCCTATAATTCTAGGCTCCACAAAAATTGTTGAGCCCCTCTTAATGCTATTGGAAATTCATGAAAGGGCCAGTTTAGAGTAAAATACAATATTGAAAGCTATTGTTGGACAGCAAAATAAACAATAATCTTTGCTTTCATCTTATGTTTTAAAATCCTTTATTAATGTGATAATCTATAAATGAGTATAGCTTTCTTGAAAAATTTAAATATTACCATGTGATGTAAAATAAATAAATAAATAGAAAAGTACTAATTTTAACTTTAACAGGGAAAGGAAGTTTTTACTATTATTTATTTGATGCCATTTAAATACCTGATATAATGTATATTTTTAGATTTCTAGTTAATTATGGTCAGAGAAAACAATTAACCCTGCCCAATATTCTTTTAGGGTTTTTGGACAGTTTTTCTTTCTTACGTAATCTATAGAGTTGCATTTCAAATCCTTGGCTATATGAATATTAAGGATGTGTATCAGTATGAAATCGACTCCCTTGATACACCATGGGTTATTTCAGCTCAAAAATCTTGGACTTATTTTATTTTTGAATTGGAGCATATTGAATTCAATTTGTATGAACGATTTTGGTTTTGAATCGATTTCACAAAAAAAAAAAGGAAGTTTGGAGTAAATTATAATATATGCGAGCAAGAAATAAATTTTCATTATGGAACCCTAAATTCTTATGTATCACTTATCTTCCTAAATAGTGTATACTTTTTTTTATTTGTACCCCAAATAATATTAATCTTGAGTCAATAGTCCTTTTTTCTCTCCTTAATTTTTAAGTCTAATTAAACTTTGACAAACTCATGTGATCAACTAAAAGTCATGATGGTTTCGAAAATAATAGTAAACTGGTAAATCATAATGGTACAAAACATGGTTGATTTCCCCTGCATTTTCCGGTTTTTACTTGCTACACTCTTACGAAAATGTTCCCCCAAACTAAAACCAAAACAAGAATGCTCCATTTAAGATTTCTAGTTTTACTTCTGCCAACTATCAATTAGAAATAATACTAAAAATGACTAAATAATTGACATGAGAATAAAAATTGCTTCAACTTTGCATCCTTATCATTGATTGAACTATCATATAAAAAATTAGCACTTGAATGTTGATGCCTATAATTAACTTCAGTAACTCTTTTCATAAGTCATTATACACGAGATGGCGTAAGACATTTTGCACTAGAAAAAATTTTCCTAAACCTTTCTGCATCCAAACAACAAAAATTCTAAAAAATATTTTCTGGAAAATGTTTTAAGTCCAAACAAATGGACTCTTAATTCATCTACAACAATAGAGTGTGCATACAAAGTTGCTAGTAATTATATTGGCATAGTTACTCATCGCATTTGGTTTAGTTTTAACAACTGAGCATGGTGAGAAAATTTTACAATTCTCATAGCCTGTGAAAAGGCTTAATAGATATATTTAAAAAATGACATATAATTAACTAGTCAATCAGAATAGAATTGGAGAACATAGTGACATTGAATTGCTCATAGTTTTTTTTTAAATGACTCATTTGTTTTTCGTGCACTTCCGCTATGCCTAATTGTAGTACCATGCATAAAAAATGTGAGGCTGTAAATTGCCAAAAAGGCAATAGAACAAGAGGAACAACACCTTGACAAGAATGGCTAGCCTGAATACTGAATACTATGATGGTAGTATGAGGCACTTTGTTAGTAACCAAGCAAGAAAGTACCACACATGAAGCATTCCTGTACCTTGGGAGGCACGGGAGAATGAAACATTTCAGGGTCCTCTTAACTTGTTAACTACTAATATTTGGTATTCTACATCTCTTGGAATAGTTCTTGTGAGATTTTGGGAAAAAAAAAATTTAAATTCTTTTCGCGTTTTGCGTGTGTTAAATAATATTTTGACTTACTCTAGTTTAAAACCTTTAATTTCTAAGGTTATTTGTATGGTTGCGTTAAATTTTAATTGTTTGTTTTTATATTGCGGTGCGTGTTTCGTTATAGTGCATTTTGGTAGTGTGGCTCACTAGTAAGTGTGTATTAAATTTAGCGGACATGAACGGATGTTATATACCAAGGAATATATGCCTAGAAATGTTAAAAGTAAGCTAGAGGAACACCACATAGATGAGTGATTAGAAACTAAGAAGAAAGATCAAGAGATAAGCATTAGTCAAAGTAGTGCCACGTGTCGCGTTTTCATTTAGTCTTGGAGCCCTTAAGTCTTCATCTTTATCACTTCATTTGGAGCACAAAAACCCTTTATTTTACTTACTAGTTGGCCGAACCTCAAGAGGAGCAAAACCAAGAGAGAAAACTCCATTTTCCTTTGATTTCCTTCACCAAATCTTGAGAGATTTCTTCCAATTACCAAAATCTACTCCGATTAACTTCACATCTTAGGTGATAGCAAGCTAAGGGTGGAGTGTTTTGAGAAGAAAAGGGTTTGTTTTCCTTGTTTTCAAGGTGTTGGAAGGTATAATCATTAGAAGCTCCTTTTGTTCTTTAAATGTTGTTGGAAAACTTGATTTTGATTGATTTTATGGAGATTCTTGTGATTTTAGGGTTGGGGATGATAAATTTCAGTTGTATTGATATTTTCCAGATTTTATAGAAGTTATTTCATCTTTGATTTGGCATTTATATGATTAGTAGAAGCTAGTTTAGTGTTAAGGTGGAATTTCTAACTTTTAATCGCAATTAGTGACGGTTATATGCAAATTTTAGCTTAAGCAATGTAATTTCAGTTCTGCCCTGTTTTTGGAATCAACTTGGGCTGCAAATTTCTCCATGTTTTAGACTGAATCAGCTTTTGGACAAAACATGAAAGTTATAGGGATTTGAGTTAAATTTCTACCTTCAAAATTTCAGATCAATTGGATCATTTTAGCTTATGATTTGGCCAGAGCACTCCTAACTGTGCAAAAACTCTCATTTTCCTGACCTGTTTTTCATATGCTTCTGACCATCCATTTTTTACCCTGAAAATGCGAGAACTGGGTGTCGATGTCTTCATAGGAAATGTAGGTCTATGTCTTATCTTCGAAACTCCATAAGATTTGCCTTAATATGATAAGAGTAGCTTCAGTTGTGATCAAAACACCAAAGGATGGCAAAGCTATCATTTTCATTGTTTCTCGTTGCCTTTCTCTTGTTTTCCGTTTCCTTGGTCCGACTTAACATGTACTTCTCAAGTGTTCTAAACCAGATTTCTAACATTCTAAACAAGTATTCAAAACATGGTTTTTAATTGCACATATTGGCTTTGAACTTAACCATTTTTGACCATTTTCTTTTACAAATTATGCATGCACCTTGCCTATATGACTTACTATACTTGTCATGCCTTTTTCCTTTTATATAGACATATAAGTTATGCAGCTTGCACTCGTGTATGATTGGCTCTTTGTGGACAATATTTGACTGAAGATTTCGAGAGTGGCCAAGGTGCCGGCCCTGAACTGAATTTTGATAAAACGTGACTTGTTTAGGGTGAGTGTTTCTTGCATGTTTGTGTAATAAATGATTGTGTACTTGTTGTGAATATTCGATTGAGTGTTAAATGCTTTCCAATAATTGGTAAATGGATTTTCGATGGGCGAGTGTATACTTTATCGTACTCAACCCAACCAAAAGTGAATTTTCAATAATTGAATGCTACTTGTGCATGGATGTAAGCCTTTTGGTTGAACTGGACCCTTGCCCTTCGTTGCCAATCGACTCGAGCCAGAAATGGATTCGGCCGGGCGATCGATGACCCTGGGATAATGTTTGGTATATTTGAGTATGACCACGAAGGTTGGTGGAGAACTGGCCAGTGAATTGGCTAGTGGTGAGAAATGAAATCAACGAATGAATGTCAAGAACATTGGAGGAATTTTCACTTGCAAATGTTTTTCTAATATTGGAGGGATAAGGAAAATGGTTGGTGAATGAATGAACGAATGGCTCCATGTAAGCATGTATCCTTTTAATGAGTGTATTCTCATTGCTTTTATATTGTGAATGTTTTCTCGATTGATTGTTATTAAATAACTAATGTCCTTGTTTCAATTGCTTGATTATGTGTATGGGAAACTCACTTAGCTTTAGCTCATCCCTCTATTCCGTTATATTTGTTTTCCTTACAGGGTTTGAGAGCAAGGACGGGTGATTAGAGGAAGACTAAACTTTTAACTAGAACTTTTATTGTGTAATAGTGATAGTATTAGTAGTTGGTTGGATCCTGAACTTTTGTACTAACCTTGAGGATTGTATATCCGTGTTAATGTTTGTATATATGTTAAGTTTGATTGGCACATCTTTACTTGCTCTTGAGAGTTGATTGAATGAGTGAGTGAGTCCTGGCGAGAGTTGGGCAGGCGGTCCGCCAAATCCTTAGGTACGCCCTAGGGGGGAGGTGGGGTCGTCACAGTTCTTAAGCTGAGTGAAAGAAAGGACAGAGGGGTTCGTTTTGACTATGCAATCTTTCGCTTTTTCTGTATGCTTAGAATTCAGGTGTAGAATTTGTTACACCCTTAACCCCATAAAATTGTGTATGAGGGTTGCAAGTATTGCATGTTTGAATTGTGTATGAGGAAAAAATATAACCAGTTAAGTAGCATTTGGCAACTTCTGCAATTCAGCAAATGCTCTCTATTCTCTTTTTTCCTAGAATTCTGCAAATCTTTTCTAAAACTCTCATGGAAAAGATTTGATAAAGATTATATTTGGTTTTAAAAGTTTGTGCTTCTATAGGAGATGACTATTCCTTATAGCAGTCTAGTTAGTTCTTTTTTTTTTTAACGAACCTATTGACACCTTGTTAGCTTCACAAAACATGAAAGCAAATATTGAAGTAAAAAAAAAATAAAAAATCAGAACACTAACCAAGTAACAAAGTAATGAGTGGGGACCTTTCACGCTTTGCAATCAAAATTTAGAACTTCCCAACCAGCTTTTAAAGATGAATGTGGAGAGATCAATCAAACTTGAGAGGGTTCAAGATCTACATTTTCTCAATAATTAAACAGTAGTCAAAAGTTGTTGGCAATATCAATTATTTAAATTAAAAACAAAAACTATATATTTAAAACACAATATAGAAAAATGATAATACTTGACAAATCCTAAGATGGGAAGTTAAAAATATTAGGATAATACTAGAGAAAATGGCAAAAAGTTGCAAAGCAAATAATGCAAAACAACTTCAAATCATGACTCAAGATCACTTTTTGTTAGACTTTATTTGTTTAGAATTTTATATGTAGAGATCTTGGACAAATATTCTTTAGGATAATTTGAAGGATGTTTGCCTTAACTGTTACACACAGTTAGACAAACCTACTTGAACTATAATGTGCTTTTGCAAAGAATTCTAATAGTAGAAAAATAATCTTCTGTAGCAAACCATCTCCAGTAGACCTCTATAAAGTTGAGATTGAAAATGATCAAGAGTTGCAAACTTTCACCACTGATTTGTATATTTGTATTGGTCAAAAGGTTTTTCAACATCAATGCAAGTGTTCAGATATTTATGTTTAAACACCATTTGGATGGTAATTAACTATAAAAAATATGAAGAGGTACCAAATAAACTTAAACAACTTCTGACTATTGTAGGATCCAGATAGTGATGAGTCTTATGTTAAATCCTAAGACAGGCCCCCATTATACAAATGACCAGTCTTAAAAATTATCTAACAATCCCCCGGTATTTTCAAAATTTAGAAAATAGACTTCGAAAAAGGTCGCAAAATAATCTGACAACCATATGCATAAATAATGGTATCTTTCAATTGAACTACTATCGTAGTGAAAGTTCTTTGAAACTAATCAGTATAAAATGTTAGATCAATTTTGAACCACTTGTACAATAAACTAGCCTTATAAACACATCACACATAGATTAATATATACCTATATGTTCTTTAATGATACATTTTATGGTCTTGTATTACTACCCTTTCATGAATATTTCAAAACAAAGTCTTTAACTTGGTAGTTTGCCAAATTTACATTCATATAGGCGACATCTTAGTATTCCTGCCATTAATGGCACTTTCAAGATTTGTTAAGAGTCAATAACTCAACCTAACTATGAGCAGGCAAGAAAAAAATGCACTATTTTACCTTGGAATGAAAAATGACATAGCATACCAACCATTAGAATGATGTGCTTTCACTCATTGAATTCAAGACTAAACGTTGTATCTAGTGGTGAATTGAGGTTCCACCACTAATGGTCATTAAGTTTGGACTTTAAACTCATCCCCCTTGACATTTTTAACACTAAGTCTCTTGATAATTCTTTTATTAAAGGATCACTCAAGTTTTTACTAGACCTTACAAAGTCAATTAATATGATTCATTTGTTGTCAAATCTTTCACATAACTATGTCTCAAACCAATATGCCTTGATTTGCCATTATACACATAACCATATGTCTTAGCAAGTGTAGCTGTACTATCACAATGTATTGAGATTGGTGACAATGGTTTTTGCCACAATGGTATATTCTAAAGTAAATTTCATAATCATTCAGCTCCTTTACAAGGTAAAGCAAATGCTACAAACTCAACAGCTATTATTGAATCGGTGATACAAGTTTTCTTCTTCAACCCCCAGGAAATTGCACCACCGCCTAACATAAAGATCCAACTACTTGTACACGAGTGATCATGTCTATTAGTGATCCAACTAGCATTTGGAAATCCTTCTAAAACTGAAGGATAACCGATATAACATATACCATAGTTTTTAATGCCTTTCAAGCATTTCAAAATTCCGATTATACCTTACCAATATAACCTATTAGGATTGCTTATATATCTACTTAATATACTAACAACATATGCAATATCTGGTCTAGTACATGTCATTGCATACATTAAGCATCCTATAACTTTGGAATATTCTAATTGAGAAATTGGATTCCATTCATTTTTCACTTGGCTAATTTTAGAATCCAATGGTGTTGAAACTGGCACACAATCACTTTGATCGAACTTGTTACGAATCTTTTCAATGTAATGTAATTGAGACAATATTATACTATTTTTATCACTTAAGATTCTTATGCAACGAATAACATCTGTTTCACACTACAAGAATTTTGGTCATCAGTGACAACTACTTTTCGCCACAAAAAATCAAAAAGTCGTCACTGATGACCATTATTGACAACATTTCGGTTGTCGCTGGGTCGTCACTGAATCTCCGTCGGTAAAAGTAAATAGTGACAACTTTAAAGTCGTCAGTGAATAGAGAGTTTTTTATGACAATATAGGTCGTCAGTAAAGGCAGAAAGTATACAGTGACGACCCTAAAGTCGTCAGTGAATAAAACTTTTTTATGACAACCTATATCATCAGTAAAAGCTATAAATCTAGTGACAACATCTTTTCTTGTCAATGGTGCATGAAGGAACGGTAGTGAGGGTATATGGGAATTAGTGACAACTTTGTTGTCAATAAACCCCTTATCAACTGTGACTACAACCCCTTATCAATGGACAGTTTTGATTGAGTGACAATAACAATTGTCAATAAAGACTATTCTGCCTGAAAAAATACTATTCATTTACAGCACCTTACACATGATTTTCCTACTACAATAATATCTAAAAAATGAAAATATCGGCAATGTTTAATAAATAACAAACGTAGGCACCCGTTACAATAGAAAATGCCAGAATAACATATTAAATATTCAAATATCATAAATAAGTGCAACATCATAGTACAAATATTTTCATAAGTTTCAGTAGAACAAATACTACTCATAAGTCAAGGCTGCACTAAAAAACATATTCCAAGTCCCAAAACATTTTCTGTGCTACCGAAACATTTTCTAAACTTAAGACAGCACTATAACCACAGTTTTTGAGTCGACACGTAAGCCGTACTGCTAATTTTCTTCGAAACCTCCAAAATGAGCAATATATCTGCAATAAAATAGTAAAGTTATTAGTAGATGATAGAAAAATTTAAATGGTGCATAGAAGACCTTGAAATCTGAATATACAGGATACATGATACAGAATATAAAATAAATGACTAACAGTACAAAAACAAAGTTCATGGTCACAAAGAGAAAATGCTTTTTAAGATCAGTTAAGAGCAGTGCATAAAAACACTAACGAGTTATTAAATATTATGTGCGTGTGTGGTTCTGGGAATTTGGTTCAAAAGTTTTAGTAAACTTCCTCTCCTTCATTTGGGCCGCAAAGCAGGAATCAGTGCAAATAAAGACATCAGTATATCAGTTTAAGCTTCTTTAGATGTCGAGGAAGTAATTTACATCAGAATAGAGAATATGCCTGTAGCTAATGTATTTAATTCCGGGATTAAACACCGTATCATATTCATTAATCAATACCAACGTTATTGTTCCATAAGTTTAAAGTTCTTCAAGATTTGTCCAAGCAGTAGCTTTAAATCATCAGTAAGTCATGCAAACGTGTCAAGCTACATATGCGGCTGCAGAATTGATAGAGAATTATGATTTATGAATGTTCTACTCAAACTCTTGCCATGCGAGGGGGCGAAAAACACAAAATTGCAATTCGGACAACTCCAGCAAAAATAAAAATGAAAACAAACATGTGAAATAAAGTTAAAATTCTAGTAGATTAAACAAATTAAACAAATTCTAGTAGATCCAGTGAAAATGAAAAAGCAATGAAATGTCTTCATAGCAGAGATAATATTGATATTAACACAATAAATTTAATTGTCATCCAACTCCTATCCATGTTTTTTCAAAAGCACCGTTGATCCTAACACAAAAAAATATGCAACCATGATATTACAACAACACATATAATAAATATAGGAAATTAATCTTCCCTACAACAATAATAAAAATTAAACAAAATACAACACAACTATTACTAAATTCAAACATGTCACAATGTAAGCATGTGAGGAGGCTGTACGTGTGCAATGCAAAACACAATGTAAGGCAGATAGGAATTAAAATAAGACTGTGTGCAATGCAAGACACAAACTCATCCTACAAGCTGAATAAGACTGTGTGCAATGCTTTTGGTCAACTTTAACCAAAAGCAAATTTAAGATGGTAACCTTGACTGAAATCAATTCTGGAGTCTTGTGAGATTTTCTTGGCAAGCACTACTGTATCCCGGGCCACACAGACAATGATCACCATATCAGCTTAGTTAGCAACATAGCCAGGGCCAGCTAATCAAACCAGAAGTTTCAGGGATGAGGAGGCAAAGTTTAAGCTGTGTAAGGTTCGATCAGTACAGTTTGGACAGAAGGGCATTCCATACCTGAATACCTATGATGGTCGTACCATTCGTTACCCAGACCCACTCATCAAGGCCAATGACACCATCAAACTTGACCTGGAGAACAACAAGATTACTGAATTCATCAAGTTTGATGTTGGGAATGTTGTCATGGTGACTGGGGGAAGGAACAGAGGTTGGGTTGGAGTACTCTAAAACATGGTAGGTCCATATACTTGATGTCATCATAAAAGTATATACACACAAGGCAGCTTGTAGTATACGTACATAAACAAGCTTGAATATAGGGAAGGGAAAACGAGCAACCAGAAAGGAGAAATCCTCATTCCTCTAAATGCTAGGCGAAGAATCATGTCATGTTCTAATTTTCATACATGACAAACAAATTATTTCATTTTGTCTTCATTAATTAGATCTTGATCATCCAAAAATTTCACTTCATCCCCAAATGGAACCAACCACAAAGTCACACAAATGAAAAGCATTAAGTTTTCAGGACACTCACAAGAAATCACTTGCATGATAATCAGCCTACCATACAACTTATGATTAGATTTTAATAATCTTTTACAACTCAGTCAAATCATTTTTGAGCTTCCTATGGTGTGAAAGTGGTAGAAAATCAGATTGATAACAATATTAGCAGTAATGTAAGATCTTTAACTCAAGGACCAAAGCTTTTGACACATTGATGCATCACCAAAAATGAGTGTGAACACGATGGAGTCAACAACAAGAAAGAGTGATAGGAAAAGGAAGCAATAGAGATGCTAGAAAAAGAAAATGAGAAAGGGAGACAGTGGAAGAATTTTCATTATTCTATACATATATACATCTCAGCACAGCAGAGCAAAATATTCATGCCATTTGAACATGGGACTCTATAAATCATCCATACAGAAGAAAAAATATGGAGTCGAACACTAAATAGGGATTACCACACTTAGTAGCTAAGGGAAGTTTAAAAAGAAGGAAAGTACATTCTAAGAACAGTGAGATCCTACTTTGGCTCTTCGACACTAAAAGCTTGACTCCATGTGCCTCTAGCTATAAAGTATATAAACTTTAAAATATGAACTAGTTTTCTTAACATTACCACTCAACAAAATAAACTAAGACTCATATAATAGGCTTTTAATACCATCAAGTACCAATAACACGTTCCTTTAACTTGTAAAGATCCTAAAGATCATTGGTCTTAGGTTCCTAAAGATCCTCAAGGGCTATTCCTTCTGGTCAGTAAGGGGGTGCCGCATCACACTCTCCAACTAAGTGATGTAACAGAACACAAAGAATTCTCATGATAGCATTGTTACACAATCAACAATCACAATTTCACAAGGAAATCACTACGTTATCATTTGCATGCAAAGAACTAAAACACGCAGATCCAGAGGTGATTAGTCAAAAGAATATCAATGCCATGTAGCACAAAATGGAAACTGGAGTTCATGATTGCCAGCAGAGAAGATTGGGTTGCCTTTCAGTGTTAAGTTCTGAAAGCAAACAGCAAAGTACATCTTCGAAAAATTAGTTTTCATAAACAGTTACTGTTTAAGGAAAAATAATTTATAAAAAACTAAGGAAGTTATATCTTAAATAAAGTCCACACAAAATAATTACCTAACATGGTACTTCTTTCTTTCTCAAACTTTTTGGTGAGTACGTAAAAAGAAAACAATGCCTCTGACAAGAAGTCAAAAATTTAATAAGGACAACCATAATGGTAAAAAGAATTCAACCAAGAATGAACATTTTTCTAAATTGGTCTTGTACCTTGCTCTACATATTTTATTGTTTTTGCCATTTCCTATCAATACAGTTCATTTCTTTCACAATTTTCCAAGAGCAAGCATCCTTGAACTGTTGGGGAAAACTCAAATTATCACTTAGAGAACACTAGTTTGATTATTGCATCTTTCAAACCTACATTTACACAGGTCCTGGAAACATTGACCTCAAAAACTAAAAGAAAATCAAACTTTTAAACTATCAAAGAAGTTGTGTTCAGATGTTATTCCTTTAGCTTCTCATGTGGGTGGAAACAGCTCCTTCTCATCCATTTGATGACATCATAAAACCAAATAGCAAAGACTTAATTATATTAGCATTCCCCAGCATTCTTTTTCTTCCACAATACCACCAGTATCTCAGACTTTTGAAATTAACCACAACCTATGGCAGAAGATTCAAATGGAGTTAATTTGTTAAATGTATTAATCACATGCATTGCAAAGAAGAAAAAACGCAATGAAGCACTTTCTGCTTTGTAGTAAAAGATCTACTCCACTGGCTCCACAAAAAAAAAAAGGAAAAGTAAGACTGGAGCTTCGACAATTTCTAATATCCTCACCCCCAACCTTCCTATTCTCGTAACCACCTTTCTATCATACCGTATCTTCCAAATTCAGTCACCTATTTGTATGCTTTGAGTGTTTGGTGTCTCTATAAGGGATCCCGTGTTCTATTTATGTGTAATGGTGTCTGTGAGAACCTCGAAAATATGCCTACAGATATATATATATAAATACATAATATAAAATATATGCATTGCACCTACATTTTTAAACTGTTAATAAACTTCATATTTCTCTTTATGTGATTCTAATTAAGTACGTAAAAATAGTTTTATGTTACAAACAGTTTAAGTGTGCAAAATATTAAAAATTATTTGATTCCTGCCATTATAAATTAACACTTTTTGGGGTAAATTATTTTAATGCCTTGAGGTTAATTCTTTGAGATCCGATAACCAAGTCTAAGCGTTAATAATATTAAGTGTTAGCGGAAATCCTTTACAATTACATTTAGAACATTAAAATTTTGATAATTGAACTTTTGCAAGAATAAAATACTAGAAGGCTAACAAATGTTATTTGAAGTAAAAATGTTGGAATCAGCTTATGAATGAGAACCCTGAAAAATGTATATATATAAACCAGTGCACATTTCATTTGCATTCCTTTTATTCCTTAGTAACTACTAGCATTACTGTCCCTTGTTTCCAAATAAGTTCGTAAAAACACCTTCCATGTGACAAACAATATAATTTTCCTAAGTTATGAATTCCCTTGATTTTGCTAGACTAAATTAATACATCCGGAGTTAGAATAATTTATCGCCTTAAAACAAAATGCTAAAATACTTAGTTTTCTTTATGTTGAAATTAATGCTACCTGAGTGGATTAATTATATAAAATTTCTTGAATTCCAATAATTAATCCTAATTAGTGAATAACGTTAAATACTAGTAAGAATTTTCACGTTAAGACCAAAACCAATAGATTTTATATGCAAAATAAAAGAATTGTGCTAAGCTATTAAATTTCTAGTTTTGTTTCATTAAATTCATATTTCAAAGGTAAATTATTTCATTGATTTAACAATTAGACCTCTTTGAATTCCGATAGCTAACCTTAAGCGTTAATAATGATTAAGTTAATAAATGTTGATATAAATGGATAAACGAATATTGAGAATGTCAAATTTTTTATATTAAGGTCAAACTTGATTTTAATAGTTTAAAATAATTAGGTAATAATGTTAAATGTTAATAGGAATTCTCACGTTAAGTCGAAAACCAATAAACTTGAGATAAATATGATTCAAGCATGCTAAACATATATAAGGCGTGAAAATTATTATAATTATAGTCTTATTCTCCTTTGTTTTCACAATAAGTGCGTAAAAATAACTTTTTATGTGCAAACTGAGACACTTGTATTAAATTATTATTTCACTTGACTTCATTATACTAAATCGATAAATTTCGAGTTAACCAACTCTAATGCTTGGGAATAAATAATTGGAAATTCTGATAATTAATTTAATCGCTAAATAATGTTAGGAATTACTAGGAACCTTAATATTAAATTGTAATCGATAAATTTCGATAAAAATGGTTTAAGTATACTAGTGTATAATTAGGCGTTCAAATCACAATTGGGGATAATTTTTGGAATTAAGTTAGAACTAAGGGCTTAAGTGGAAATTTGGATGAAACGTGAAAATACTAAAACACCCTCTATACTATCTCAAAACCACCATGCAATTCCAAAACCAAATTGCCGGACAATATTATAATCAACCTCTCCATTCGGCCAATGCACATCTTTCCCTAACTCAGCACTCATCCGAGCTGCATTGGCCAGCTTACAACTCCAAACATTTCCAATTGCTGCCGGCCCCAATTCCTACTTCGCATTCCAGCACATTCCACTGCTATTACCGACCCAACCCCACTCACAATACCCAATATATACATTCCCTTAATCACTCCACTACCGTGAACCACTCCACCCCATATCCATTCTTAACCTTGTAATCATCGACCAAGGAGAGCTGTCCGCAAGCTGAGAGAGGAAACCAGAGAAAGTGTTGTGTGAGTTGCGGCCTTGAGCTGTCCGTGAGAGGGTGAGAGTAAGAGGTAACCGTGCGAGCTTCTTTATTTCCTCCACCACTGCCGAGCTGCCATCTCCTTCATCATCTCCCACCAGCTGGGCTCAACCACACCCACCAACTCCACAGCTTACACAAACCAAGCTCAGCCCAGCCATACCTGAATTCCATAGCCAGCCGAGGGAAAAATTTTTGCAGCTACCTGTCGTGTGAGCTAAGCCTTAAACTGAGGTAATTTCTGAGCTTCAATTAAACTGATTAGAGATGGATTAGGCTTTGCATTTGACGAATGAGCTAAGATAAGCTAGGAAATTTTAATGAATGTGAATTTCTGCCACATTCTAGCCACCGAGGATGATCGAACAATTTCTGGAAATCTGGGGTGAATGACGTTGATAAATTGAACTCGATTCCTAAACTGAAAATGTTAATCAGTGGTTAAGCTTCTGCATGTTGAACTTGAGCATCTAACTCCACGTATAGTCCAAGGAAAATCCGGAAATTAGGATCAAAGCTGCTGGAAAATTTGATTGTGTGATCTGCCGAGAGTTGATTTGGTAATGCAATTTTAATTTTGATTTATTGAAGTAATCTGAGCTTTTATATGCGATTACTTAACTCAAGACAGGATGTTTAAGACCATGCATGTCAATCTATGTATCCGGATGATGAATTTGAAGCATGAATGAGAAATCTGTCTTGGGAAAAAAATATGACCTGCCCGAGAGATTAATTAAGTAATGCAGCTTCTAATCCGTCCAATTTTGATAATTTGAGGTCATGATTAGTTAAATAAAAAGTGAATGATTAAGTAGATTAAGGTGTTGCATGTGGAAGCTAGATTCGGATGTTGATGTTAAGGCTTAAGAAAATTCTGTTTTTGATAAGAAAATGGTTGGCCGAAAACTGATTTAAGAATTGCATGATGTAATCTGCTTTGTTGTGATGATAAGCAACCGAGATTATGTTTAGTTAACTGAAACTTGGTTGATTTATACAATTAAGGCCTTGCATGTGGAGTTATGTGATTGGATGATGAATTAAGGAGCTTAGGAAAATTCTGCTTTGCTGGAAAAGTTTCTGCCGAGAGTTATCTTGGGTAATGTAGCTCATGTAGTATAACTTTGCTGTTTTGAGCCTCTAACCTTGATTAACTAGTAAATAACAAGAAATTTTAGCTTTGCACGTAGTTAATTAATTGAGTTAGAACTAAAAATAAAAATAAGATGCAACCAGATTTTTGTGCAGCTCAAACCGAGGCTAGCTGGAGATTTTCTTGGAAATTCGATGTTTTGGGTTGTGATTCAAACCTAATTTTTGAACTGGAAATGTTAACCAGTAAATTGAGTATCTATATGCCGAATTCGAGTAATTAAATAACTGAATAAGCCAAGGAAAATTTTTAATACAAGATAAATGGTTGCTGGAAAATTTAGCTAACCAAACGTTTGAGCAGAAAATATTGAATTGTTTTCGGATTTCACTAGTTGATGTTTGAATATTTTCCTTAGCATAAAATGGTTTCGAAACACAGGAAAAAGGTGTATCTTAAGATATACGTGTTGTTTAGCAATGAAACATTTGATATCACGAATGATTTAACCAAAAACGTGGGTATACAAATGCTGGAAATTTTCCTTGTAGTTGCCAAAGTTTGAGTAAGAATTCCCCAGCTTGAAAGTGAAATTATTCTTTGAGTTCATAATGGTTGAAATTGCCTGGAAAATGTGGTGCTAAAATTCTACAAGAGTTGTATGGATGGTTAGAATAAAAGCCTTATGGTTTTAAAAAGAGAAAAAGGAGCTTTTCCACAAGTGAGCAAGAGCATCCAGATTTTCGGATTTTACTGACCAGTCTAGGCAAAATGCATATATCTTGGTGTAGGAAAATCCGATTGAAGTGCCGTCAGTGGCATCTGAAACTAGATTCATGGGCCTTTATTCTGTAGAAATTTCATATTTTTCCGCCATGTATACTGCTGTCTGTGAATCCTCAAAGTAGACTGTTTGGTATAAATGTCCTGTTTTC
>NC_040037.1:29647885-29724550 GCF_003713205.1 Coffea eugenioides
ACGCGCGATTTAAATTGAGGAACGTTAGACCCTTATTTTGGTACAATTGAGAGTGAATAATATTTATATGAATCTAAGTGCATTAGAGGTTTAGTTCACTAGTGAAACAAACTCGAGAGGAATCGAGCACGAAACGCGGGAAAAAGAGTTGACCTTTGAATCAATGAGAGCCACACATTTTAGTTTCACATGAGAGCATCACACTAGATTAAAACCCTCCATATACTTACCTCAATTGCTGCCTCTTTTGCTTCCATTCCAGCCGTGCAACATTAAGATAGAAAAGGACCAAGTTTACTTCACCAAATTCCTTCATCAAATCTTCATCATACCTCTTCCAATTCACTCCAAATTCGAACTACACTTAACTAAACATTTAGAGATCCCATTGAGCTAAGAAAAGGAGCTGTTATTCATGGTTTTTCTTGTGCTAAGGAAGGCCAAAAATTCTGACTTTGCTCACCACACAAGTATGTAACGATCAACTACCGAAATCTTGTTTTATGGAGGTTGATTAACACCTTTAAACTCTTGTATTCATATGGGTGGTTGTTATTGTTGGAAAATTTGAAAGGTGGGCTCTATGAACTCCCACCCTTGTCTTGATGGCTGATGTGATGATTGATGATGAATTTAATGTTGGTTTAGTGTTCAAAATGGTAGATTAATGGTGTATTATTAGTATGAACTTCAAGAGATGCATGGGGTAAAAGTTCCGATTCTGCCCCTGCTTTGAACGTACCTATTTCTGCGGAATTTTTGAGGTTCTAATGACTTGTTTATGATTTATACATGTTATATGAGTTGTGTAGAAAGTTTCATTGAAAAATAACATGATTTGGTTGGTCAAATGAGTTGATTTCCAAAGTTAGCAAAACTGGAAAATGAATCCCGTATTGCCCAGGCAGTCATTTTGTATCGGCCATAACTCTTTGTTCTGATGTCAACATTAAGTGCCGTTTGTGGCACTGGAAACTAGACATTCCCAGCTTTCCACTGGTATAAAATACATGACCTAGTTCCACTCGAGTGAGCCACACCATTCATTTGAAAATCACTGCCCTGTTTCGTTGCTCTCCAGGAGACAGGACAGAAATTACTTCTTGATGCTCAAAAACGAGCTGTTTGTAGATAGTATTTGAAAATTGTTTCTTCTGAGAAAATTCAGCATTATGAGAGAGCTTTCCAACGCCATCAACCATGCCCAATTCCAAGTTGAATTGAGTGAGTTGTGGCCAAAGTTTGAAACTGCTACAGTGATAGAATTTTCCACTTGGACAGATTTGTAACTAACAATGATTTGGGACTTGTTGTTTTGGAAACTTTGATATCCAACATCTACCAAACTTTATATTAGATGTTCTTTGGACTTTGTTTCACAAATAAACCAGATTTGGGTTGGTTTCTTTGGACAAAATGTTTACAAAGGAAAGAAGAGCTAGAAGACAGTTTTACCTTGGGAAATTTCTTGAACTTTGATGGTTTAGTTAACTACCTTCCCGTGTGAATTTTCAAATAAAATTTGATAGAAGAGTAATCCTCATATTGAGGTTTAATTGTGCAAAATTTGGTAATATTCTAAGACCATTTTGATATGCAAATGATGTCACAAATTCGCTCATCGAATCTGGAAAACTTTTCGTTTTCTCTTAGCCAAATGGTCAAATCTGATTTGGAGAGTTTTATTTCGAAAATTTGGATGTCTATGGTCTTTAAATTGCTCAGTGGATGTTATGAACTCTTGGTTTCAATAATGGAGAGATTTGGAACTGATTTCATGGTACAAAAAGTTTGTAAACAAAAGAAAAGTGAGAAGGTAGTTTAGCCTTGCAACTCTTCATAAACTTTGGTTGTTTTAATGACTGCCTTACCGTGAGAGTTTTTGTATGAAACTAGGTAGAAATGTTGTTCATACATGGAAGATTTAGTGTACTAAGTTTGATGTATTTCCAATGCCAACTCGATGACCAAATGATACTTCGAATCTAGTCTTCAAACCTGGAAAATAGCCCAACAGTCTTAACTTTTTCAGTAACTTGGAGCTACTATATCTTGGTGCTCGAAACTCCGTTTCTCGTTCTGCTTTTTTGTTATACTCTTGGATTGCAACACTAATTGATTTCCAAATTTCAAAGGTTAGTTCAAAACAAGTGAATTTTGCCGAATTTCCAAAGTTGGCCAAAAACCAACTTAAATCTGTCTTGGTAATTCAAGTTACCAACTTTGAGCCAAAATTTG
Organism: Coffea eugenioides; assembly: GCF_003713205.1. Classification (NCBI taxonomy): domain Eukaryota; kingdom Viridiplantae; phylum Streptophyta; class Magnoliopsida; order Gentianales; family Rubiaceae; genus Coffea; species Coffea eugenioides. The sequence goes on from NC_040037.1 coordinate 29,650,124, forward strand.
AGTGCCTTTCACTTACATTCGTGGAAAAATGTCTTCTGAGAACTTTTAGTACTTTCAAAGAGATTTCCAATGGTACCAATTTTTCCAATTTTTGACAAGTAGAATGTGAGACACGATTTTTCAAAATATCGTATCAAATCTGAAAATTTTCCGAATTCCAAGGGAAGGGAGTTTTCAAATACTCCTTATTCTTTCGATATTGCTTGAACATTTTATACTTGATTTCCAAAATGAAAACTCGATTGCTCATGTACTTTAAGAAACTCCACTTGAACCTCGATTTACGAGTAATTGAGGTTCATTTTCATAAGATTTCCTTAGATTGCACTAGCGTACCATCTTCCTCGATAATTAGAGATTCGTAGTGATATTGAGTGGTACTTGATTATTGTTTGCTCAGGCACTCGTGGGAATCTCCAAGAGGAACTCGAAGCGGACACCTAAAACGCTTGTTTGAGAACTACTCGCTTGTTTTGACTAAGTGAGTGTTCCATATAGGGATACGTAATTGAATAAGCCTAGGACATACTTATTTCATGATTATTAAGTGTTAAGTATTATGTGTTAAGTATTTACCATACTCATGCCTATTTAAGGAATGTATACTTGCATTGCATATCTACATGAATTGGTTAAATGATTAACCATATCAAATGACCATATGAACTCGATACATGCTTAACTTGCTAGATTGCTTGCTTAGCTTACTCGATTTTAAAAAATGTAGTCGAGTGTGTATTTTATCGCACTCGTTCTCTTTTGAGATGAATAACTCATGCTTGGAAATGCTCAAATAACATGACTTGGTATGCTATCGTTGCATACGTCGTTGGAGTGAATCTCCTCGACTCTCACATGGTAAAAATGGGATAACGGCCAATGATGGCCTATTAATATGACAAATGCCTGTCAATTAACCGTCACTACTCAACCGTTACCCATCAACCGTGAACTGTTTATCAAATCACATGACTGCCTGATTACTTGATTATCTGTTTACTCGATTTCAAATTTACATGAATATGTGATATCCGTGAATTACATGCTCCCATGAAATCAACTTGTATTGCTTACGTGCTTACGGGCTTACGTGCTAAGTATCCACTTGATTACTTGATTATCATGAATCGCATGTTATATGAAGCTGTCCATCATTATTAGGCGAGTGTGTACTTTACCTCACTCGACCTACTCAAATGATGAATTTTACCTTTTACCGAATTACTTGATTACTTGTGCATGTTGTAAGCTCTAAGTTGAACTGGGCCCTGCTCATGGTTACTAACCTACTCGAGCCAGGACTGGGCTCGATCGGGTAGGTTGGAATCTCGGGACACCGATTCGGTATACTCGAGTATTACCACTGGAGGGATATGGTGATGGCCAGTCAAATCGAGGGGATCCGGAAGTCATAAGGTGCAGATGACCGACAGAGTTTCACTGGAACACCGTATGCTACAGTATATGTTTACCTTGTATCATGATAATTGTTTCATGCTAAAATGCCAATATGAAATCCTGAGCTATGCCTGTGATATGCTCCATACCTGTTACCTGTCCAATGTACTCATATCATGATACCTATTTCATATTAATGTTCCATACCTGTAATATGCTCCAATCACTCGTGAACTATACATGCCAATGTCTTGAACCATGATGACTGTCTCATGATAAATGTCTCATAGCATGATAAATGTCTCAAATTACCCGTACAATGATTATCACCTCATGATAACATGCCATTTGTAACCTTGAACCATGCATATGATATGCCCAACTTACTTGATTTATTTGAACTGTTAGAGTGTTTTGGAACCTCACTGGGCTGTGTAGCTCATCCCACGTTGTGGTTTTCTTTTACAGGGTTCGAGACCAAGGGTGCTCGTGAGTAGTACTAGATTGTTTTCTTATGAAGATTTTAAGTTATATTATAACGGATGGCTATTATACCCTTTTCCGTTGGGTTGTATTTAAGATTGAAAGCTGCATAATTGTAAGTGTGAGATATTTGGAGTACTTTAATTATGTATTGAAGTTACTTAAAGTATTTCAAGCTTTTGAATGATGGATTGTAGTGAGTTCTGGCGAGAGCTGGGCAGGCTTCCCGCGGATACCCTTTGGTTCGCCTTAGGGAGAAGTGGGGGCGTCACAGTTGGTATCAGAGCTTAGGTTTCAAATCTTTGTAGTGTATTCTAGGCTTAAATGTTTAGGATGCCGGACTATGGGACTGGTCTGAAAGTTAAATGATTGCTTGTAGTGATGAAATTTAGAGCCACTTCACGTGGTCTCTACAAAGGAGCAAGATAGGGCCAAGTGGTGTTATGGTCCTTACTATGTGATTGAGTAAAGGCTTAAGTGCCCTTCTAGAAATGTAAGCTGTGAATCATGAATGTTATAGGTTGTAAAACCTTTATCTTGATATTTGGAGCGAATTTGATATGTATGTTGGGTAGGAATCTCGAATGTGGTGATTTACTCTTGGGACCGGCCGGCTCGAGTTGTGAATTATCTTATTTCGGATTCTTGTACCAGAGTACTTGAGAGTGGAAAGCAACCCTAAGGACTTGATATCTCCATTTGTGGGGAATAGAAATGAATTGATATTTCATGGGAATGGTTAAAGGAAACCACTAATTGTTTGGTTAAGATGGTACAATAATTAAGAGTGGAGATGGAAAATATCGTAACCCAAAAGATCCTTGTGTTGGGATTGAAATCGAGCATGTTAGGGAACGAGAATCGTCTAGTTCCAATTAATCTAGTGAATCTCTACTTGTGATCTTTCATAGTGAGACAATGAGAGTAGAACTTAAGAGTTTGCGCCTTGGAGATGAATGTACTTGTGATAATCACTTGTTTATTTTTGTTATTGACTTTGACTTTGGCATGAATTTTACTTGGCCATAATTTGTGTTATGATTTAATGAACTCTAGTTTGTGTTTACTTGCATAGTGATAATGATATTTGTATATGTGATTTTTTTTCCTTTAAAGGTTGTTACTGGCATATGTGTGTAGTTCGACTATGGTTTAGTGTGAGGTTTATACATATGTGTATAGATTAGCTGTGAACATGGAAACTAGAGGACAACGAAAGGGACGTCAACCTAGACAATCTCGAAATGAAAGAGTAGATAATGGATCTGATATTGACCAAAATGCCGAGCTAAGTGCTGGGAGAGGAAATGACCAAATGGGACAAGTTTTAACTCGCATGACGGATATCCTAGAGCTCTTACTAGCTCAACAAGGTCAAGGTGATGGACAAGGAAACCAACGGGGAAACCAAGAAATAGGGGAGGATCGAGCTTTAGAGCGGTTTCAGAAATTTTTCCCGCCCAAGTTTGCTGAAGGACCTGATCCAGAGGTGGCTGAGAATTGGTTAGAGAATATAAGAAATATATTCGATGCCTTGGATTACACAGAGGAGAGATAAGTCACCTTTGCTGTATTTCAACTTCAAGGAGCAGCCCGAGCATGGTGGAATGTTATAAGAAACAATTGGGAAAGGGATCAAACCCTAAGGACTTGGATAAACTTTGTACGTGAATTTAATGAGAAATTTCTTCCTCCACTTGTCCAAGAAAAAAGAGAAGATGATTTTATAAAGTTTCGTCAAGGAACTTTAACCGTAGCTGAGTATGAAACACGCTTTACGAAGTTATCTACATATGCCCCAGAATTGGTGGCTACTGAACGGAAGAGAAATAGACGGTTTATCCAAGGATTAGATTTGGAAATCCAAGATGCCCTTGCCGCAGCACAGGTTGAAACATTTAGTGACGCTCTCGAAAAAGCGCAAAGGGTAGAAAGCACAAAATCTCAACTAAGAGCTTTTCAAGCAAGAAAAAGAGATGCATCTGACAGTACACTAGGAGAAAATGGACCACCACCCAAAGTTAGAAAAGAAGTGGATGGAGTAGGACTTTTATTTCCTGCACCACTCATGATAAAGGAATCAAAAGGAACTATGTCGCGAGGGACTTCAGTAGGACAGACACGATCAAAGAAAGCCTCGCAAGCAAGTCAGGTCACAACACCTCGTCCGACTTGTGGATATTGTGGAAGGACGAATCACACTGAAGAAAACTGTTGGCTAAAGGGACGAAAGTGTATGGGGTGTGGGAGTACCAACCATAAAGTTCATGACTGTCCAAGGAGATATCCACGAGAAACTACTGCTCAACAAGGAAATGGAACTGTCCCTCGACAAATCAATGGAAGGAGAAACCGATCAGTGGCATCTGAAAGAACGCATGACATGAACACACCACACGGTTCAGAGTTGTCTGAGATTACAGAAGGTATGAATTTTGAGAACGAAATTCTTTTAAGGAGGGGAGGTTGTGAGGACTCGCAAAATTTACTTATTTAATCTCTTATTTCTAGTTTATTTAATTATTTATTTGGCCTTTTACCCCGAATATTATTTTCTAAGCTCTTGAGACCTAATTACATGGAAATATAGTTTCATTATATTTTTAAAGTGACTTGTTTCAAAAATTAATTTCCGAAAGCTCGTTTAGTGAAAATAGTGAACACGTCTTTGGAAATCTTGACCGATTGAGAGTACAATAAGTTTGGAATATTGGAGACATGTACAATGGACCTAAATTAGGTATTTTAATGTTTAAATACTCAAGTGATAGTTATTAGTACTATCGTTATAAGAATTTCTCGGAAGTTTCGCGTTATCGCGCTTAAATTTGGAGATACGCGTTTTCACACGCGCGATTTAAATTGAGGAACGTTAGACCCTTATTTTGGGACAATTGAGAGTGAATAATATTTATATGAATATAAGTGCATTAGAGGTTTAGTGCACTAGTGAAACAAACTCGAGAGGAATCGAGCACGAAACGCGGGAAAAAGAGTTGACCTTTGAATCAATGAGAGCCACACATTTTAGTTTCACATGGGAGCATCACACTAGATTAAAACCCTCCATATACTTACCTCAATTGCTGCCTCTTTTGCTTCCATTCCAGCCGTGCAACATCAAGATAGAAAAGGACCAAGTTTACTTCACCAAATTCCTTCATCAAATCTTCATCATACCTCTTCCAATTCACTCCAAATTCGAACTACACTTAACTAAACATTTAGAGATCCCATTGAGCTAAGAAAAGGAGCTGTTATTCATGTTTTTCTTGTGCTAAGGAAGGCCAAAAATTCTGACTTTGCTCACCACACAAGTAGGTAACGATCAACTACCGAAATCTTGTTTTATGGAGGTTGATTAACACCTTTAAGCTCTTGTATTCATATGGGTGGTTGTTATTGTTGGAAAATTTGGAAGGTGGGCTCTATGAACTCCCACCCTTGTCTTGATGGCTGATGTGATGATTGATGATGAATTTAATGTTGGTTTAGTGCTCAAAATGGTAGATTAATGGTGTATTATTAGTATGAACTTCAAGAGATGCATGGGGTAAAAGTTTCGATTCTGCCCCTGCTTTGAACGTACCTATTTCTGCGGAATTTTTGAGGTTCTAATGACTTGTTTATGATGTATACATGTTATATGAGTTGTGTAGAAAGTTTCATTGAAAAATAACATGATTTGGTTGGTCAAATGAGTTGATTTCCAAAGTTAGCAAAACTGGAAAATGAATCCCGTATTGCCCAGGCAGTCATTTTGTATCGGCCATAACGCTTTGCTTTAATGTCAAAATTAAGTGCCGTTTGTGGCACTGGAAACTAGATATTCCCAGCTTTCCATTGGTATAAAATACATGACCTAGTTCCACTCGAGTGAGCCACACCATTCGTTTGAAAATCACTGCCCTGTTTCGTTGCTCTCCAGGAGACAGGACAGAAATTACTTCTTGATGCTAAAAAACGAGCTGTTTGTGGATAGAATTTGAAAATGGTTTCTTCTGAGAAAATTCAGCTTTATGAGAGATATTTCAACGCCATCAACCACGCCCAATTCCAAGTTGAATTGAGTGAGTTGTGGCCAAAGTTTGAAACTGCTACAGTGATAGAATTTTCCACTTGGACAGATTTGTAACTAACAATGATTTGGGACTTGTTGTTTTGGAAACTTTGATGTCCAACATCTACCAAACTTTATATTAGATGTTCCTTGGACTTTGTTTCACAAATAAACCAGATTTGGGTTGGTTGCTTTGGACAAAATGTTTAAAAAGGAAAGAAGAGCTAGAAGACAGTTTTACCTTGAGAAATTTCTTGAACTTTGATGGTTTAGTTAACTACCTTCCCGTGTGAATTTTCAAATAAAATTTGATATAAGAGTAATCCTCATATGGAGGTTTAATTGTACAAAATTTGGTAATATTCTAAAACCATTTTGTTATGCAAATGATGTCACAAAATTCGCTCATCGAATTTGGAAAACTTTTCGTTTTCTCTTAGCCAAATGGTCAAATCTGATTTGGAGAGTTTTATTTCAAAAATTTGGATGTCAATGGTCTTTAAATTGCTCAGTGGATGTTATGAACTCTTGGTTTCAATAATGGAGAGATTTGGAACTGATTTCATGGTACAAAAAGTTTGTAAACAAAAGAAAAGTGAGAAGGTAGTTTAGCCTTGCAACTCTTCATAAACTTTGGTTGTTTTAATGACTGCCTTACCGTGAGAGTTTTTGTATGAAACTAGGTAGAAATGTTGTTCATACATGGAAGATTTAGTGTACTAAGTTTGATGTATTTCCAATGCCAACTCGATGACCAAATGATACTTCGAATCTAGTCTTCAAACCTGGAAAATAGCCCAACAGTCTTAACTTTTTCAGTAACTTGGAGCTACTATATCTTGGTGCTCGAAACTCCGTTTCTCGTTCTGCTTTTTTGTTATACTCTTGGATTGCAACACTAATTGATTTCCAAATTTCAAAGGTTAGTTCAAAACAAGTGAATTTTGCCGAATTTCCAAAGTTGGCCAAAAACCAACTTAAATCTGTCTTGGTAATTCAAGTTACCAACTTTGAGCCAAAATTTGAGTGCCTTTCACTTACATTCGTGGAAAAATGTCTTCTGAGAACTTTTAGTACTTTCAAAGAGATTTCCAATGGTACCAATTTTTCCAATTTTTGACAAGTAGAATGTGAGACACGATTTTTCAAAATATCGTATCAAATCTGAAAATTTTCCGAATTCCAAGGGAAGGGAGTTTTCAAATACTCCTTATTCTTTCGATATTGCTTGAACATTTTATACTTGATTTCCAAAATGAAAACTCGATTGCTCATGTACTTTAAGAAACTCCACTTGAACCTCGATTTACGAGTAATTGAGGTTCATTTTCATAAGATTTCCTTAGATTGCACTAGCGTACCATCTTCCTCGATAATTAGAGATTCGTAGTGATATTGAGTGGTACTTGATTATTGTTTGCTCAGGCACTCGTGGGAATCTCCAAGAGGAACTCGAAGCGGACACCTAAAACGCTTGTTTGAGAACTACTCGCTTGTTTTGACTAAGTGAGTGTTCCATATAGGGATACGTAATTGAATAAGCCTAGGACATACTTATTTCATGATTATTAAGTGTTAAGTATTATGTGTTAAGTATTTACCATACTCATGCCTATTTAAGGAATGTATACTTGCATTGCATATCTACATGAATTGGTTAAATGATTAACCATATCAAATGACCATATGAACTCGATACATGCTTAACTTGCTAGATTGCTTGCTTAGCTTACTCGATTTTAAAAAATGTAGTCGAGTGTGTATTTTATCGCACTCGTTCTCTTTTGAGATGAATAACTCATGCTTGGAAATGCTCAAATAACATGACTTGGTATGCTATCGTTGCATACGTCGTTGGAGTGAATCTCCTCGACTCTCACATGGTAAAAATGGGATAACGGCCAATGATGGCCTATTAATATGACAAATGCCTGTCAATTAACCGTCACTACTCAACCGTTACCCATCAACCGTGAACTGTTTATCAAATCACATGACTGCCTGATTACTTGATTATCTGTTTACTCGATTTCAAATTTACATGAATATGTGATATCCGTGAATTACATGCTCCCATGAAATCAACTTGTATTGCTTACGTGCTTACGGGCTTACGTGCTAAGTATCCACTTGATTACTTGATTATCATGAATCGCATGTTATATGAAGCTGTCCATCATTATTAGGCGAGTGTGTACTTTACCTCACTCGACCTACTCAAATGATGAATTTTACCTTTTACCGAATTACTTGATTACTTGTGCATGTTGTAAGCTCTAAGTTGAACTGGGCCCTGCTCATGGTTACTAACCTACTCGAGCCAGGACTGGGCTCGATCGGGTAGGTTGGAATCTCGGGACACCGATTCGGTATACTCGAGTATTACCACTGGAGGGATATGGTGATGGCCAGTCAAATCGAGGGGATCCGGAAGTCATAAGGTGCAGATGACCGACAGAGTTTCACTGGAACACCGTATGCTACAGTATATGTTTACCTTGTATCATGATAATTGTTTCATGCTAAAATGCCAATATGAAATCCTGAGCTATGCCTGTGATATGCTCCATACCTGTTACCTGTCCAATGTACTCATATCATGATACCTGTTTCATATTAATGTTCCATACCTGTAATATGCTCCAATCACTCGTGAACTATACATGCCAATGTCTTGAACCATGATGACTGTCTCATGATAAATGTCTCATAGCATGATAAATGTCTCAAATTACCCGTACAATGATTATCACCTCATGATAACATGCCATTTGTAACCTTGAACCATGCATATGATATGCCCAACTTACTTGATTTATTTGAACTGTTAGAGTGTTTTGGAACCTCACTGGGCTGTGTAGCTCATCCCACGTTGTGGTTTTCTTTTACAGGGTTCGAGACCAAGGGTGCTCGTGAGTAGTACTAGATTGTTTTCTTATGAAGATTTTAAGTTATATTATAACGGATGGCTATTATACCCTTTTCCGTTGGGTTGTATTTAAGATTGAAAGCTGCATAATTGTAAGTGTGAGATATTTGGAGTACTTTAATTATGTATTGAAGTTACTTAAAGTATTTCAAGCTTTTGAATGATGGATTGTAGTGAGTTCTGGCGAGAGCTGGGCAGGCTTCCCGCGGATACCCTTTGGTTCGCCTTAGGGAGAAGTGGGGGCGTCACAGTTGGTATCAGAGCTTAGGTTTCAAATCTTTGTAGTGTATTCTAGGCTTAAATGTTTAGGATGCCGGACTATGGGACTGGTCTGAAAGTTAAATGATTGCTTGTAGTGATGAAATTTAGAGCCACTTCACGTGGTCTCTACAAAGGAGCAAGATAGGGCCAAGTGGTGTTATGGTCCTTACTATGTGATTGAGTAAAGGCTTAAGTGCCCTTCTAGAAATGTAAGCTGTGAATCATGAATGTTATAGGTTGTAAAACCTTTATCTTGATATTTGGAGCGAATTTGATATGTATGTTGGGTAGGAATCTCGAATGTGGTGATTTACTCTTGGGACCGGCCGGCTCGAGTTGTGAATTATCTTATTTCGGATTCTTGTACCAGAGTACTTGAGAGTGGAAAGCAACCCTAAGGACTTGATATCTCCATTTGTGGGGAATAGAAATGAATTGATATTTCATGGGAATGGTTAAAGGAAACCACTAATTGTTTGGTTAAGATGGTACAATAATTAAGAGTGGAGATGGAAAATATCGTAACCCAAAAGATCCTTGTGTTGGGATTGAAATCGAGCATGTTAGGGAACGAGAATCGTCTAGTTCCAATTAATCTAGTGAATCTCTACTTGTGATCTTTCATAGTGAGACAATGGGAGTAGTGATAGCATCATGGTACGTGGGCAGGCCAACAATGGCTCAGGTAATCGAGGAGCTGAGAATCACGTGCTCGCCCCAAGTGGACCCATTACTCGGGCTCGCGCAAAGAAACTTCGTGAGCAACTCAATGTACTTATTCAGGCCATACATGAGTCCTTTGAAGGATTCATACATTCAAGTGAAGGTGGTCGCGGTCCGATAATGAGCATTGAAGCGACACCTGAGGATTAGGGTTTTTTATAAGAACCCTAATTTCCGTTTTAGCATCATAGTTAGTTATTTCCACATTAGTTGATTAGATTGAATAATTGGCTAAGTGCATATTGCACGTAGAATCGCCAAGGGTAGGATTGCTAATTTACTCATTACTATTTTCTAGAGTGGGCTGCCTAGGAAAGAAAGCCACGTGAGGCCCAATCCGTCGGGGGTTAGGCCTCCCTTATTAGGGCCCATATCCACTACACCCTTAGTCCATTTTCTTACTAGATTAGGTTTTTCACTTTAGCCTATATAAGGCACCATATTACATCAATAGAGGGAGACACTTTTATGATAAAAATATTGAGAGAGTTTTCTCCATAGCTTTCGAGCAAACCTTGAACAACTTAGAGTTATACTCTAGTGTTCTTGTTCGGCTTATCAATTCAAGAATCGCACTTGAATTGTGGCGCCTTCTACACTTGCCTGAGGTTCACTAATTCGTTTGATTACGGGTTGAGATAGTATCAACAAGTTCGTAGTCACGGGGATTAGAGGGGTCGTAGGGTTTCCGTTGCCACCGTTTCTTGCACCCGACGTCAAATCCAACAAGCGATCTTGGGTCCCGAATCTTCTCACCAACGAGATTCGTATCAGCTGGCATCAGAGCTAGATTGTTGGTAACATCGTTTATCCCTCTTTTCATGTTTTAATTCGTGTCTGTTTCGTTAGTTCCAAAAAAAAAAAATTTTGTTGTTGCACGTCGCGTCTGTCCGCGAGTTTCCCTCATTTTCAATTCTGGTCACCATTGTTGGTCCTGTCTTGGTGTCGTTTGAACCCCTGGAATTTCTGGAAATTAATTGTGTCGAGTTTGACTTAGTTTGTGCGAGTATCTCATCAATTGTTACACACAAAAAAAAAAGAAGAGCTTCCTGGTCGGTGACTTCTTCCAAGTCGCGAAGCTGCGACCTTGGAATTGTGCAACTTGTCCATGTCTTGTTTATTGTTAATTACTATTGAGTCTTGTGCGCAATCTGCTCGTGTCTTGCTGTCCTTGTTTCCACCGTTTGTGTCCAGCAAATTACAGAATCAACCAGTGTTGATAGTCGTGTCCCACGTCGCACATAAGATATTGAGACATTAGGAATTTCTGTCTTGCCGCACTTACATTGATAAATCTGTCAGAATTGTCTCCTCATTGTTTGTGCGTGGTAATTGTTCAGCAGCTTGCTATCTTATTGTTCTCGTGATTGAGTCCAATCTGAGTCAAAAAAAAAAAAAAAAACCCATCAACACAAGCCGCACTTAAACCCGGACAGACCTGGGAAATTCTGCCAACGAAGCCTGTGTTCATTTGAAGTTGCTGTTGCGCCAAAAAAAAAAAAACGGAACCCAGCAGCCAGAGGAACGTTTGTATCTTAGTTATGGTGCAATCCTAGAGCACTTGGGAAGAGGAATATGGTCGGCTGAACATTTAGAAAAGAAAAGAAACAAAAAAAAAGGAAAGAGAAACAGCCGCTGAGGACTTCCAATCCTGATTGATTTCTAAATCCAAAGGAGTTTCCATTCTTATTGCTTCCTGATTTGTAGCCCACACTTACCCATATTCATACCTTGGCATTGAACCACACCTCTGCACAACAAACAACAAACCAGTTTCCTAACAAAACCACCGCCCACTAGCATTTGCTTCCGCTTTCGGTTACAACACCTTGTGAGCAGATATCAACTACTATCAAGGGCTAACCGACCCATTCTTGCACATTCCCCACAGAACCAATTCCCCATAAAATCATCAGCCAAGCCCAAGGCAGCCGTAACACAAAAAAACAAAACAAAATTCCAGCAAGCCAAAGTCCATTGAGTCATTTCAGCCTTGAGTCGTTTCTGGATTTGCCCATTGAGTTGTTCATTGAGTCCTGGTCAGTCTTGAGTCATTTATTGCGTCTTTCATTCTCTCCCATTCGAATGCCAAGCATTTGTTGACCTTGGTTGGTAAACGATCCAAAAATCCAGCAACGCAAAAGGAACCAACTTCCTTGTCGACTAGGTGTTTGAGCATCATTCTTCATTTTTTTGTAGCTTTTGTGTCAAGTCTTTTCTCGATTTTTATTCTTGAATATATTCTATCACTCCATTCTTAGTGTCCCAATTTTGTTTTTCCAGAAAATTTCCACTCTTACGAACCTCAAATTCTAGCGTGAACTTGATTTTTAAGCTAAATTTGAGCACTTGAGGAGCTCTACTTTCTTCAAGGTTTTGCAAGGGGCTGTGAGAAAATATTTTGGTGAGCCTATTAGAGTGATCTGAGTGACCATATACGAGTGTGAGAGTATACACTTAGGGAGTGAAGTGACAAAAAAAAAAAGAAGAAGCAAAAAAAAAAAATTTCATTTTTTTCCCCTTTTCCTTTTTTTTTCCTTTGCTACTAACCCTTGCAGGTACACTTGAGACTCCATGTCTAGTGGAAACGAAGGAGTATCCTATCCCACAAACTTTGAACAGATGATGGAACAAATGGAGAGGTATGTCCAACGCATGCTAGAACCCATTCAAGATGAGTTGCTGCAACTCCGAGCGTCTGGAACACCAAAAACCTCTAAGTCCATGCGAAGGCGAAGGGACGTGAAGGAGTCGTCCGATGGTTCCAATAATGATGATGATGATGAGGAACCTCGAATTCGACCAAGGTAAAGGAACCAGACTGGACCTACCGATGTATTCAAGGGAATCAAGATGCAAATCCCCGAGTTCAAAGGACGGTCCGATCCCGAGGCCTTTCTCGAATGGTTATCCAAGATCGAAATGGTCTTTTCTTGCCAAAACTACACCGAAGTGCAAAAGGTGCAATTGGCCACCATGGAATTCACTGAGTATGCTGTGGTTTGGTGGGACCAAATCAAGAAGTCTAGAAGGAGAAGTGGGCTACCTGAACTCATTCCATGGCCCGAGCTTCGAGCCATGATGCGGACCCGCTTTGTACCTGGACATTATACTAGGGATTTGTACCATCGATTACAAACCTTGGTCCAAGGCAACCGGAGCGTGGATGAGTACCATAAGGAGATGGAGATCCTGATGCTTAGAGCGGATGTACAAGAGGATCCTGAAGCCACCATGGCAAGATTCTTGAACGGATTGAGGCCCGATATTGCTGAACGAGTGGAACTTCAACATTATATGGAGTTACATGAGCTTGTAGACAAGGCTATTAAGGTCGAACAAAGGCTCAAGAGGAGGGGTACCACTCGATCAAATTTTGGCAATACCACCTATTCTACCAACCGTCCATTCCAACCAAGGAATGATTCTCGGCCTTCGCCAAATGTTCCTACACCAAAGCCGAGATTCGAGGGAGGTAAGGTGGGCAACCCTAGTATTGGTAAACCACCCTCTTCTACTCCAAAATTCGAGGAGCCTAGGGCACAAACTAGGGCTCGTGATACTCGATGCTTCAAATGTCAAGGTAGAGGCCATATTGCTAGTCAATGTCCCAATCAAAGGACTATGATTATGATGCAAAATGGTGAGATCGTGAGTGAGGATGAAGCCGAGTACGAAGGCATGCCACCCCTTGAAGGAGGTAGTGATGGTGAGTCACCGAATGAAGAGGAATTTAGTACACCAGAGGGTCACTTTGGGACTGCCTTGGTTGCAAGGAGAGCATTAACTACACGTGTTAAGGAGGATGAGCTGCAACGGGAGAACATCTTCTACACTAAGTGCTTCGTCAATCAAGCACTTTGTAGTGTGATTATTGATAGTGGGAGCTACACAAATGTAGCTAGTTCCCTCATGGTGGACAACTTGAAGCTGCCTACGAGGGATCACCCGCGACCCTACAAACTCCAATGGCTCAACAATTCTGGGGAGGTTCGAGTAACCAAACAGGTTCTTATTTCCTTCCAAATTCATAAATATTCTGATGAAGTATTATGTGATGTAGTACCTATGCAAGCTAGTCACATTATACTAGGCAGGCCTTGGCAGTTTGACAGACAGGTGACTTTTGATGGTGTGACTAATAAGTATAGCTTCTTGTACAACAGTAAGAAAGTCACACTAGCTCCCCTTTCCCCCAAACAAGTGCATGAGGACCAAGTGAAATTGCAACAAGAGTTTGAGAAGTATAGTGCAAAAATGAAAGAAAATGAGAGAGCCGAGGCCAAAAAGGAGACGAAAAAGGCTATAGTTAGCTCGGCAAGTGAGGTAAAAATTGAGGGAAAACAAATGCTCTTGATAAAAGCCAAGAAAGTGAGGAAGTTAATGAGAGATGAGCAGCCACTTCTTATGCTTGTTAGCAAAGAAGTAGCTCTGAATGTGCATGAACTTGATACTAACAAACCTCTTGAGGTTAAGTCTCTGTTGCAGGAATATGCTAATATCTTCCCCGAGGACGTGCCAAGTGGATTACCACCGCTTAGAGGCATTGAGCACCAAATAGACTTCGTCCCTGGAGTTTCGTTGCCAAATCGGCCAGCTTACAAGAGCAACCCGGAGGAAACTAAGGAGTTACAAAGGCAAGTGGACGACTTGCTTGGCAAAGGATGGGCATGTGAGAGCTTAAGCCCGTGCGCTGTCCCAGTCATTTTGGTGCCCAAGAAAGATGGTACGTGGAGAATGTGCACTGATTGTAAATGCCATCACGGTAAAATATCGCCATCCTATACCTCGCTTAGATGACATGCTTGATGAGTTACATGGGGCTGTGTTCTTTACCAAAATTGATCTCAAAAGTGGGTACCATCAAATTAGGATTAAGGAGGGGGATGAATGGAAAACTGCCTTCAAAACTAAGTATGGATTGTATGAGTGGTTAGTGATGCCTTTTGGGCTCACTAATGCACCTAGCACCTTCATGAGGTTAATGAAGCATGTTCTGCGTCCATTCTTAGGAAAATTCGTGGTAGTTTACTTTGATGATGTCTTAATTTATAGCAAATCTTATGATGAACACCTCGAGCATATTAGGGCTGTTATGGATGTACTTCGACGAGAGCAGCTCTATGCCAATCTCAAGAAGTGTAATTTTTGCACTAATGAGCTTGTGTTTCTAGGGTTTGTTATAAGTGCGCAGGGAATGAAGGTGGATGATCAAAAGGTGAAAGCTATTCAAGAGTGGCCAACACCAAGGTCTGTGGGTGATGTTCGAAGCTTCCATGGCCTTGCGGGTTTCTATAGGAGATTCGTGAGGGACTTTAACACTATTGCTGCACCCTTGACCGAGTTGATTAAGAAGAATGAGAACTTCCATTGGGGAGATTCTCAAGAACAAGCCTTTCACGCTTTAAAGCACAAACTCACACATGCACCTGTACTTGCTTTACCTGACTTTTCTAAGACATTTGAGATTGATTGTGATGCTTCAGGTATTGGAGTTGGAGCTGTGTTGAATCAAGGAGGAAGACCTATTGCCTACTTTAGTGAGAAACTCAATGGGGCTGCACTGAACTACTCAACTTATGATAAAGAGTTGTACGCCCTCATTCGAGCACTACAAGTTTGGCAGCACTACTTAAGGCCTAAGGAATTCGTGATACACACTGATCATGAGTCCCTTAAATACCTTAAGGCCCAGCACACCTTGAGCAAAAAGCATGCAAGGTGGATCGCATTCGTGGAGTCCTTTCCGTACGTAATTAAATATAAGGCTGGTAAGTCTAATGTGGTTGCGGATGCACTCTCACGAAGGTACTCTCTACTCACTTCCTTAGATGCTAAGTTGTTAGGGTTTGAACTGATTAAAGACATCTATGCCCAAGATAGTGATTTCGGTGAACTTTACCTTTCTTGCAAACACACTGGGCAAGGTAAATTCTTCATTTCCGATGGTTACTTGTTTTATGCTAATCGGCTTTGCATCCCACATGGATCCATCTGCGAACTTTTGGTACGAGAATCCCATTCGGGTGGCCTTATGGGACATTTTGGGGTTGATAAGACTCTTGCCATGCTGCAGGAGCACTTCTATTAGCCGCACATGAGGAGAGATGTTGCACGGGTGGTGGAGCGATGCTTAGCTTGTAAGAAAGCTAAATCCAAGGTACACCCGTATGGCCTTTACACCCCGTTACCTATTTCTAGTGCACCATGGGTCGATATTTCTATGGATTTTATACTTGGTTTGCCTAGATCCAAGTATGGCCATGACTCCATTTATGTGGTAGTTGATAGATTCTCTAAAATGGCACACTTCATTGCATGTCATAAAACTGATGATGCATCTCATATTGCTAACTTATTCTTTAAAGAGATTGTGAGATTGCATGGCATTCCTAGGACCATTGTCTCAGACAGAGATGTCAAATTTCTGAGCTATTTTTGGAAGACACTCTGGTCTAAGTTAGGCACCAAATTGCTATTCTCTACTGCCAGCCACCCCCAAACTGATGGTCAAACTGAGGTGGTAAATCGTACATTAGGTACCTTGTTGCGTGCCATCATCAAAAAGAACTTGAAATCATGGGAAGAATGTTTACCTCATGTTGAGTTTGCTTATAATAGGGCTATCCATTCTACTACTGGTTTCTCTCCATTTGAATGTGCTTATGGTTTTAATCCACTAACACCACTTGATCTAGTGCCATTACCTAGTAATGAGCGCGCACATTTGGATGGTAAGAAACGTGCAGAGTTTGTTAAGCAACTGCATGAGAAAGTCAGGGCTAACATTGAGAGGAGAACTGCTCAATATGTCAAGCAAGCTAACAAAGGTCGCCAAAAGTTGATTTTTGAGCCTGGCGATTGGGTGTGGTTGCACATGCGCAAAGAACGCTTTCCTGTTCAAAGGAGGAACAAATTACAACCACGGGGTGATGGACCTTTTCAAGTGTTGGAGCGCATCAATGACAACGCCTACAAACTTGACCTTCCTGGTGAGTATGGAGTTAGTGCTACATTTAATGTCTCTGACTTAGCTCCTTTTGATGCAGATGATGCGTTTGATTTGAGGGCAAATCCTTCTCAAGAGGAGGGGAATGATAGCATCATGGTACGTGGGCAGGCCAACAATGGCTCGGGTAATCGAGGAGCTGAGGATCACGTGCTCGCCCCAAGTGGACCCATTACTCGGGCTCGCGCAAAGAAACTTCGTGAGCAACTCAATGTACTTATTCAGGCCATACACAAGTCCTTTGAAGGATTCATACATTCAAGTGAAGGTGGTCGCGGTCCAATAATGAGCATTGAAGTGACACCTGAGGATTAGGGTTTTTTTTCCAAACCCTAATTTCCGTTTTAGCATCATAGTTAGTTATTTCCACATTAGTTGATTAGATTGAATAATTGGCTAAGTGCATATTGCACGTAGAATTGCCAAGGGTAGGATTGCTAATTTACTCATTACTATTTGCTAGAGTGGGCTGCCTAGGAAGGAAAGCCACGTGAGGCCCAATCCGTCGGGGGTTAGGCCTCCCTTATTAGGGCCCATATCCACTACACCCTTAGTCCATTTTCTTACTAGATTAGGTTTTTCACTTGTAGCCTATATAAGGCACCATATTACATCAATAGAGGGAGACACTTTTATGATAAAAATATTGAGAGAGTTTTCTCCATAGCTTTCGAGCAAACCTTGAACAACTTAGAGTTATACTCTAGTGTTCTTGTTCGGCTTATCAATTCAAGAATCGCACTTGAATTGTGGCGCCTTCTACACTTGCCTGAGGTTCACTAATTCGTTTGATTACGGGTTGAGATAGTATCAACAAGTTCGTAGTCACGGGGATTAGAGGGGTCGTAGGGTTTCCGCTGCCACCGTTTCTAGCACCCGACGTCAAATCCAACAAGCGATCTTGGGTCGCGAATCTTCTCACCAACGAGATTCGTATCAAGTAGAACTTAAGAGTTTGCGCCTTGGAGATGAATGTACTTGTGATAATCACTTGTTTATTTTTGTTATTGACTTTGACTTGGCATGAACTTTACTTGGCCATAATTTGTGTTATGATTTAATGAACTCTAGTTTGTGTTTACTTGCATAGTCATAATGATATTTGTATATGTGATTTCTTTTCCTTTAAAGGTTGTTACTGGCATATGTGTGTAGTTCGACTATGGTTTAGTGTGAGATTTATACATATGTGTATAGATTAGCTGTGAACATGGAAACTAGAGGACAACGAAAGGGACGTCAACCTAGACAACCCCGAAATGAAAGAATAGATAATGGATCTGATATTGACCAAAATGCCGAGCTAAGTGCTGGGAGAGGAAATGACCAAATGGGACAAGTTTTAACTCGTATGACGGATATCCTATAGCTCTTAGTAGCTCAACAAGGTCAAGGTGTTGGACAAGGAAACCAACGGGGAAACCAAGAAATAGGGGAGGATCGAGCTTTAGAGCGGTTTCAGAAATTTTCCCCGCCTAAGTTTGCTGGAGGACCTGATCCAGAGGTGATTGAGAATTGGTTAGAGAATATAAGAAATATATTCGATGCCTTGGATTACACAGAGGAGAGACAAGTCACCTTTGCTGTATTTCAACTTGAAGGAGCAGCCCGAGCATGGTGGAATGTTATAAGAAACAAGTGGGAAAGGGATCAAACCCTAAGGACTTGGATAAACTTTGTACGTGAATTTATTGAGAAATTTCTTCCTCCACTTGTCCAAGAAAAAAGAGAAGATGATTTTATAAAGTTTCGTCAAGGAACTTTAAGCGTAGCTGAGTATGAAACACGCTTTACGAAATTATCTACATATGCCCCAGAATTGGTGGCTATTGAACGGAAGAGAATAAGACGGTTTATCCAAGGATTAGATTTGGAAATCCAAGATGCCCTTGCCGCAGCACAGGTTGAAACGTTTAGTGACGCTCTCGAAAAAGCGCAAAGGGTAGAAAGCACAAAATCTCAACTAAGAGCTTTTCAAGCAAGAAAAAGAGATGCATCTGACAGTACACTAGGAGAAAATGGACCACCACCCAAAGTTAGAAAAGAAGTGGATGGAGTAGGACTGTTATTTCCTGCACCACTCATGATAAAGGAATCAAAAGGAACTATGTCGCGAGGGACTTCAGTAGGACAGACACGATCAAAGAAAGCCTCGCAAGCAAGTCAGGTCACAACACCTCGTCCGACTTGTGGATATTGTGGAAGGACGAATCACACTGAAGAAAACTGTTGGCTAAAGGGACGAAAGTGTATGGGGTGTGGGAGTACCAACCATAAAGTTCATGACTGTCCAAGGAGATATCCACGAGAAACTACTGCTCAACAAGGAAATGGAACTGTCCCTCGACAAATCAATGGAAGGAGAAACCGATCAGTGGCATCTGAAAGAACGCATGACATGAACACACCACACGGTTCAGAGTTGTCTGAGATTACAGAAGGTATGAATTTTGAGAACGAAATTCTTTTAAGGAGGGGAGGTTGTGAGGACTCGCAAAATTTACTTATTTAATCTCTTATTTCTAGTTTATTTAATTATTTATTTGGCCTTTTACCCCGAATATTATTTTCTAAGCTCTTGAGACCTAATTACATGGAAATATAGTTTCATTATATTTTTAAAGTGACTTGTTTCAAAAATTAATTTCCGAAAGCTCGTTTAGTGAAAATAGTGAACACGTCTTTGGAAATCTTGACCGATTGAGAGTACAATAAGTTTGGAATATTGGAGACATGTACAATGGACCTAAATTAGGTATTTTAATGTTTAAATACTCAAGTGATAGTTATTAGTACTATCGTTATAAGAATTTCTCGGAAGTTTCGCGTTATCGCGCTTAAATTGGAGATACGCGTTTTCACACGCGCGATTTAAATTGAGGAACGTTAGACCCTTATTTTGGTACAATTGAGAGTGAATAATATTTATATGAATATAAGTGCATTAGAGGTTTAGTTCACTAGTGAAACAAACTCGAGAGGAATCGAGCACGAAACGCGGGAAAAAGAGTTGACCTTTGAATCAATGAGAGCCACACATTTTAGTTTCACATGAGAGCATCACACTAGATTAAAACCCTCCATATACTTACCTCAATTGCTGCCTCTTTTGCTTCCATTCCAGCCGTGCAACATTAAGATAGAAAAGGACCAAGTTTACTTCACCAAATTCCTTCATCAAATCTTCATCATACCTCTTCCAATTCACTCCAAATTCGAACTACACTTAACTAAACATTTAGAGATCCCATTGAGCTAAGAAAAGGAGCTGTTATTCATGGTTTTTCTTGTGCTAAGGAAGGCCAAAAATTCTGACTTTGCTCACCACACAAGTATGTAACGATCAACTACCGAAATCTTGTTTTATGGAGGTTGATTAACACCTTTAAACTCTTGTATTCATATGGGTGGTTGTTATTGTTGGAAAATTTGAAAGGTGGGCTCTATGAACTCCCACCCTTGTCTTGATGGCTGATGTGATGATTGATGATGAATTTAATGTTGGTTTAGTGTTCAAAATGGTAGATTAATGGTGTATTATTAGTATGAACTTCAAGAGATGCATGGGGTAAAAGTTCCGATTCTGCCCCTGCTTTGAACGTACCTATTTCTGCGGAATTTTTGAGGTTCTAATGACTTGTTTATGATTTATACATGTTATATGAGTTGTGTAGAAAGTTTCATTGAAAAATAACATGATTTGGTTGGTCAAATGAGTTGATTTCCAAAGTTAGCAAAACTGGAAAATGAATCCCGTATTGCCCAGGCAGTCATTTTGTATCGGCCATAACTCTTTGTTCTGATGTCAACATTAAGTGCCGTTTGTGGCACTGGAAACTAGACATTCCCAGCTTTCCACTGGTATAAAATACATGACCTAGTTCCACTCGAGTGAGCCACACCATTCATTTGAAAATCACTGCCCTGTTTCGTTGCTCTCCAGGAGACAGGACAGAAATTACTTCTTGATGCTCAAAAACGAGCTGTTTGTAGATAGTATTTGAAAATTGTTTCTTCTGAGAAAATTCAGCATTATGAGAGAGCTTTCCAACGCCATCAACCATGCCCAATTCCAAGTTGAATTGAGTGAGTTGTGGCCAAAGTTTGAAACTGCTACAGTGATAGAATTTTCCACTTGGACAGATTTGTAACTAACAATGATTTGGGACTTGTTGTTTTGGAAACTTTGATATCCAACATCTACCAAACTTTATATTAGATGTTCTTTGGACTTTGTTTCACAAATAAACCAGATTTGGGTTGGTTTCTTTGGACAAAATGTTTACAAAGGAAAGAAGAGCTAGAAGACAGTTTTACCTTGGGAAATTTCTTGAACTTTGATGGTTTAGTTAACTACCTTCCCGTGTGAATTTTCAAATAAAATTTGATAGAAGAGTAATCCTCATATTGAGGTTTAATTGTGCAAAATTTGGTAATATTCTAAGACCATTTTGATATGCAAATGATGTCACAAATTCGCTCATCGAATCTGGAAAACTTTTCGTTTTCTCTTAGCCAAATGGTCAAATCTGATTTGGAGAGTTTTATTTCGAAAATTTGGATGTGAATGGTCTTTAAATTGCTCAGTGGATGTTATGAACTCTTGGTTTCAATAATGGAGAGATTTGGAACTGATTTCATGGTACAAAAAGTTTGTAAACAAAAGAAAAGTGAGAAGGTAGTTTAGCCTTGCAACTCTTCATAAACTTTGGTTGTTTTAATGACTGCCTTACCGTGAGAGTTTTTGTATGAAACTTGGTAGAAATGTTGTTCACACATGGAAGATTTAGTGTACCAAGTTTGATGTATTTCCAATGCCAACTCGATGACCAAATGAAACTTCGAATCTAGTCTTCAAACCTGGAAAATAGCCCAACAGTCGTAACTTTTTCAGCAACTTGGAGCTACTATATCTTGGTGCTCGAAACTCCGTTTCTCGTTCTGCTTGTTTTGTTATACTCTTGGATTGTAAAACTAATTGATTTCCAAATTTCAAAGGTTAGTTCAAAACAAGTGAATTTTTTCGAATTTTCAAAGTTGGCCAAAAACCAACTTAAATCTGTCTTGGTAATTCAAGTTACCAACTTTGAGCCAAAATTTGAGTGCCTTTCACTTACATTCGTGGAAAAGTGTCTTCTGAAAACTTTTAGTACTTTCAAAGAGATTTCCAATGGTACCAATTTTTCCAATTTTTGACATGTAGAATGTGAGATACGATTTTTCAAAGTATCGTATCAAACCTGAAAATTTTCCGAATTCCAAGGGAAGGGAGTTTTCAAATACTCCGTATTCCTTCGATATTGCTTGAACATTTTATACTTGATTTCCAAAATGAAAACTCGATTGCTCATGTACTTTAAGAAACTCCACTTGAACCTCGATTTACGAGTAATTGAGGTTCATTTTCATAAGATTTCCTTAGATTGCACTAGCGTACAATCTTCCTCGATAATTAGAGATTCGTAGTGATATTGAGTGGTACTTGATTATTGTTTGCTCAGGCACTCGAGGGAATCTCCAAGAGGAACTCGGAGCGGACACCTAAAACGCTTGTTTGAGAACTACTCGCTTGTTTTGACTAAGTGAGTGTTCCATATAGGGATACGTAATTGAATAAGTCTAGGACATGCTTATTTCATGATTATTAAGTGTTAAGTATTATGTGTTAAGTATTTACCATACTTATGCCTATTTAAGGAATGTATACTTGCATTGCATATCTACATGAATTGGTTAAATGATTAACCATATCAAATGATCATATGAACTCGATACATGCTTAACTTGCTAGATTGCTTGCTTAGCTTACTCGATTTTGAAAAATGGAGTCGAGTGTTTATTTTATCGCACTCGTTCTCTTTTGAGATCAATAACTCATGCTTGGAAATGCTCAAATAACATGACTTGGTATGCTATGGTTGCATACGTCGTTGGAGTGAATCTCCTCGACTCTCACATGGTAAAAATGGGATAACGGCCAATGATGGCTTATTAATATGACAAATGCCTATCAATTAACCGTCACTACTCAACCGTTACCCGTCAACCGTGAACCGTTTATCAAATCACATGACTGCCTGATTACTTGATTATCTGTTTACTCGATTTCCAATTTACATGAATATGTGATATCCGTGAATTACATGCTCCCATGAAATCAACTTGTATTGCTTACGTGCTTACGTGCTAAGTATCCACTTGATTACTTGATTATCATGAATCGCATGTTATATGAAGCTGTCCATCATTGTTCGGCGAGTGTGTACTTTACCTCACTCGACCTATTCAAATGATGAATTTTACCTTTTACCGAATTACTTGATTACTTGTGCATGTTGTAAGCTCTAAGCTGAACTGGGCCCTGCTCATGGTTACTAACCTACTCGAGCCAGGACTGGGCTCGGTCGGGTAGGTTGGAACCTTGGGACACCGATTCGGTATACTCGAGTATTACCACAGGAGGGATAAGGTGATGGCCAGTCAAACCGAGGGGATCCGGAAGTCATAAGGTGCAGATGACCGACAGAGTTCCACTGGAACACCGTATCCTACAGTATATGTTTACCTTGTATCATGATAATTGTTTCATGCTAAAATGCCAACATGAAATCCTGAGCTATGCCTGTGATATGCTCCATACCTGTTACCTGTCCAATGTACTCATATCATGATACCTGTTTCATGTTAATGTTCCATACCTGTAACATGCTTAATTACTCGCACCTGTAATATGCTCCAATCACTCGTGAACTATACATGCCAATGTCTTGAACCATGATGACTGTCTCATGATAAATGTCTCATAGCATGATAAATGTCTCAAATTACCCGTACAATGATTATCACCTCATGATAACATGCCATTGTGTAACCTTGAACCATGCATATGATATGCCCAACTTACTTGATTTATTTGAACTGTTAGAGTGTTTTGGAACCTTACTGGGCTGTGTAGCTCATCCCACATTGTGATTTTCTTTTACAGGGTTCGAGACCAAGGGTGCTCGTGAGTAGTACTAGATTGTTTTCTTTTGAAGACTTTAAATTATATTATAACGGATGGCTATTGTACCCTTTTCCGTTGGGTTGTATTTAAGCTTGAAAGCTGCATAATTGTAAGTGTGAGATATTTGAAGTACTTTAATTATGTATTGAAGTTACTTAAAGTATTTCAAGCTTTTGAATAATGGATTGTAGTGAGTCCTGGCGAGAGCTGGGCAGGCGTCCTGCGGATACCCTTTGGTTCGCCTTAGGGAGAAGTGGGGGCGTCACAGTTGGTATCAGAGCTTAGGCTTCAGATCTTTGTAGTGTATTCTAGGCTTAAATGTTTAGGATGCCGGACTGTGGAACTGGTCTGAAAGTTAAATGATTGCTTGTAGCGATGAAATTTAGAGCCACTTCACGTGGTCTCTACAAAGGAGCAAGATAGGGCCAAGTGGTGTTATGGTCCTTACTATGTGATTGAGTAAAGGCTTAAGTGCCCTTCTAGAAATGTAAGCTGTGAATCATGAATGTTATAGGTTGTAAAACCTTTATCTTGATATTTGGAGGGAATTTGATATGTATGTTGGGTAGGAATCTCGAATGTGGTGATTTACTCTTGGGACCGGCCGGCTCGAGTTGTGAATTATCTTATTTCGGATTCTTGTACCAGAGTACTTGAGAGTGGAAAGCAACCCTAAGGACTTGATATCTCCATTTGTGGGGAATAGAAATGAATTGATATTTCATGGGAATGGTTAAAGGAAACCACTAATTGTTTGGTTAAGATGGTACAATAATTAAGAGTGGAGATGGAAAATATCGTAACCCAAAAGATCCTTGTGTTGGGATTGAAATCGAGCATGTTAGGGAACGAGAATCGTCTAGTTCCAATTAATCTAGTGAATCTCTACTTGTTATTGTAGACACCAAATTTTTAAAGATATTTTTTATCCTAATTTTGCTAATTCCATGATTTTTGGTTCTTAGGCTTTTAGTATTTATATAGCACTTTAGTATTTTTTTTAGATTATTGTTATCTATTATTTTATTTTTTATTTTATTTTTAATTGTATTTTGTATTCATTTTGGGCTCTCTTAGCTATTTATTTATTTATTTTTATTATTATAAGACTTTTAGCATAAATTTTTGCCAAAAAGAGAGAAAATTGGGGAAAAATATGTTTTATTTCTTTTTATTGAAAAAAGTAAAAGAAAAAGAAAAGAGGAAAATTGTAGCTTTTTATTTTATCTTTTGGGTACTAATTTTGTACATTTTATTTAAGTTTGTTTAAATTGTTATTGTTATTTATTTAAGTAAAAAAAAAAAAGGGAAACCCGAGAGCGGGTTTTAGGCAGTTTAACAGGTTCTGAAAAAAAAAAAAAAGAAAAGACGCAGAAACAGCTGCACGCAAAAAAACAAAAATGCAGCTCCATTTTTTCCAATTGGTTTTCCAGGCATTTTTGGCCCATTTTTCTACTCCATCGGATTGGCAATGCAAGGGCATTTGGCCTTCATCCGGAAACTCAAGGACGAGAAAACAAAAAGCCATCCAATGGCTTGGAATTCAGCAAAAGAGAAACGCAGCAGGTGAACCATAGATGCTAGGTTTTATGAGACATTTCAGGGGCCTATAAAGAGGAAAAGAAAAGGCTAATGACGGCGGGGGGGGATAGTTAGAGAAAACCGAGAGAGAGTTGAGAGGGTTCTGAATGTCGGCTAGGAGAGACCGAGAGGAGAGCACTTAGGGACGGTTAAAAAGAAACCAGAGAGGAGAGTAGAAAAAAAACAAGGGAGTAAGAAAGAGGGAGACCGAGGGAGTTAGAAGGAGTAGCTGGTTTCTGTTCTGAGAGGAAAAAGAAGAAAGCGAAGGAGAAGGCAGAAGAGCAAAGGAGAAAGACGAAATCTGGTGTTGTTTCCTCGGTGGGCCCAGATATCACTGCAGCGGCTGACCTCCTGAGAAGCGGTCATCATTCACCACGCTATTTGCAGCCCGGATCTTCGACAAAAGAGAGGCCACAGTAAGCCATTCTCCCCTCTAAACCTTGAGTTTTTAAGTGCTGATTCCTTAAGCTTTCCAAGCATGTATGTGCGTGATTGGAACTTTACAAACACAAATCTGTGAGTCTATGTTGCCTTGCTTTTGCCTTTAGCGTTAAAGCTGTCGTCTTTTATGTCTGCTGTTACCTTGCACGTTCAGTGGGGAAGAGTTTAAGGCCCATTTGGTGTTTGTTCATTGATTGAAATTTAATATCAAGATGCTAGCTTTGAAAGGGAAGGGTATTTACAGGGTCTGTCTCGGATAGCTTGTGAAGAAAAATGGTTTGCGCTGCTTCATTTCGAATCTGTCTGCATTTGCTGCATGTTGGATTTTTAATCGAAACTGAGACTCTGGTTTCTTCCCTCTGCTGTTAATTTCTGCAAGAACAATAGAACCACGCCTGTGAAATTTGTATAGAAAAATCCTTGCCAGAATTGCGTTGAGGATGTTTCGAAATGCATGAATCATGTTTACAGCAAGCTTATAGCTTCTTTGCTACATTGGTGTGTCCCGCTGTTTTGGTTGGATCTTCAAGGGAATAGATGATTGTGTTTGAGAAATGTTAACCACGTGGGTGAGGGTACAACATCTGGGTTTGGTTAAGGCTATCAGTAGGACTTGCTTGATTCGTTTCATATAGACATCCCAGCTGAATGATGAAGTTGCGGCAATGTTGCAATTAGAAAAATGCAGAAATGTTTTGATGATTGCGACTTGTTTTTTTTCCTTGTCTGTTCATTGGTCCTAGTAGCTATTTTTCTTGTGTTTCTGTGGGGTCTTGAAGACTTCTCAAGAGCTTCATTCGAGATATTTTGCTCTGATTACCGGGAAGCAAGATTTTAGTTCCTGTTCTCCTTTCTACAAAATGAAGCATATGCGTGTTTGAGAATTCAGTAATAAAATCATTAGTTTCATTTGCCTTGTTTCTGGTTGGTTTGGGTCAGAGTTTAGCATGAATGTAGATCATTTCTGATGTATTTTGAGTCCGAAAACTCATGGTATGATATTGCTGAAATTGCCAAATATCTAGGAGTTGTGCCCTTCAAAAACGCGGCAAGGAAAAGCTGCTGCACTTTTTTTCTCTCTGCTGTGTTTTCTTCTCCTTAGTTACTAGTTGAGTTTTTGCACTTCAGTTTCATGTTTAATCTTGTGTTGAGGGAAGGAAATGGAAGGTTTGGTGTTGAGTTTGTATGTTTGAAAATCTGAAACACTTGAGCTATGGTTGAACACTTTGCTGAAAAAAAGAACCAACGAAGCTGCCGAACCATTTTTGCATGTTTTCCAGAATTTTGCATGATGTCCTTCTAAGTTTGCTGCTTGTTTGGATGGTGGTGTTCATGTAGTTTGTTGCTCAGTCTAAAGTTGTAATGTTGGGTTAAAAAATATCTAATCAAAGCTGGGGTTAGAAATCAGAGGTTGAAAGAAAATGCAGCAAGTCTCATTGCCGAAATCATATGCCGAAAATGCAGAATTTCTCTTGCTGTTTGTATATTCGAATGTTGAACTTTGTTTTTCTTACTCGAGATTGCGGTTTGATGTTGGATTGGGATGTTGGGCTGTGTTCGAATGAAGATTACATTTTTGTTTCACTTGAGACAATGAATTGAAAAGCAAGCTACGGCTGGAATAGTGCAAAAGGCTTTAGAAATGGCTGAAACTTTGTTGCAGAAGCATGGTTTCCGTAGCTTTGCATGCTTGCATGGGAAATGTCTTCAAAAAAATTTCATTTTTGACCCCCGAATACTTGCTTAATTCTGCCATGGCCCAGAAAATTAAGAAAAACTTAACCATTCTTGCCTTTTGAACAGATTAGTTTCTTTGATATGATTTAATATGTTTTTTGGGTAGATTTCTTGTGAATCTTAGTTTAGTTTTGATAGGTTTCACCTTTGGTCCGTAATTTCACTCTATTTTCTTTTAGTCTCTTAGTAATAAATTGACCCCTCAAACTTTCTTTTTCCTTTCAATTGGATCCTGATTTGTTTTAACTTGATGAATGGGGGTTTGTTCAGTTTATTTGAATGCTTCATTTAATTCAATTTCGCGTTTATTTCCATTTTTATGTGATTATCTTGTTATGTAAAGCGATGCCTTGACCTTTTATTGTTTTGGAGGGTAAATTAGTAATTTTCACTTCATTAGGGCATCGATTCAAGGGAGGTACACTCTATCCCTTATTTTAACCTCATTTGACCCTACGTGAACTTATGTGACTTTATGTGATTAATTGCATGCTTTTAAATATTTTTTATTTTACTTAATTTGTGTAGTCATCTTATTTGTTTTAATTTAGTTTATTTATTTTAACTTAATTTGTGATCATTTGAAAGGCACCTGAATGCCAAATTTGTAATAGTTAGGTATTTATTTTAATTATTTATTCTCATTTTCCCCCTCTTAGATTGTAGTAGGCTTCCCCCCCTAAAAATGTAATAGTTAGGGCCTTAATTACCTTATGTGTTTTGCATGCTTGTGTGCTACGTGTTACTTGCTTTCTTAGGGTCTTGCATCTAGATACCATGCTTATGTGTTATGTGCAATATGTGATTTATGTGTTTATTTGCTTTATTAGCTTTTACATGATTTATTTGGTTTATAATGAATGTGTGACGTCACCGTGGCTAGTCCAACGCTGGTCATGGTCTTTCCCCTCGAGCTCTCGCAAGTCCAATGCTTGTGAGAGAATTTTAGAAAAGTGCTAGTCCAATGCTAGACCCAATAGGCCGTCCCCTCTCGTTAGTACATACTTGCATGTTTCACTACATTTCATACATTTTTCTTAGTTTTCTAGCATTTGGCATGCTCCTCCAATCCTTTCCCCTTCATTTTAGGTTTTTGCATCCTCATGCTAGTTATAGGGTACATTTGCTTGAGAGTCCCCTTTCGGTAAGGGAAACGAGCGAGTGTGGCTACAAAATAGCCTTAGCACGCTAGTTCTTCCTTCTAATCAAAGGGAAAATTAAAAATCATGAAGTTAGAAGTCATTCCCGCACCCGACTTGATGCACTCCTCTAGGTGCAGTGGGTTCTAGATTGGACCAAGGTTAGGGACCCAGCTTTTAGGACCACTCAACATGACTTCATCCCTCTAGCTGGAGTTAATGGTCTAGCCGCCTATATACCACAAAGGGTTATGAGACAGTTTGGATACCCGCAAAGCATTCCTATGGTACAAGGGGTTGAAGACTTCAGATTGAGTACGGTGACCGAGAGTCGAAGCATGGTATTAGAGGCTTGGGGAAATTTGCAAGGTCTTGAGAATTTACAGTTGGAATTGGTAAACAAGATGGCACCTGCAGTTATGCCTAGGTACAATGAATGGATCAAACAAAGGGTGGAACATGATAGAGCGAGGCAACAATTAGCATCAGCTAGTCCCGAAGAACAAATGGAGAAGCTAAGGAAAGAATTAGAGGAATCTCAAGTCCAGCTTATAATGGCCAACAAAGTTTTAGAAGATACCCAAGTGCAGTTGAGGAGGGAGAAAAAGAAGAATGAGAAACTAGAGGAAGCCATAGACGCCCTTGATAGAATTACGGAAGGAGCGCGTAAGCTCAGTTTAGGGAGCTCTAGAGAGTCACAAAGTACAAGTCTCTTGAGACATAGGGATTTTGTAAACATGGTTACTAAGACCATTGACGAGGTTGTAAAGAAAGATTGAACTCTTCCACATTTTATGAGAAGCTTTCCATTTCAAAGTTTTAAATTCACTTACAGGTTTGGAAATGGGATTTTACCCCGAAGGCTTGCATCATGCTAGGCCTACCCTTGGCACAAAAAGGGTCCCCCCATAGGACATGCATCTGAATTGTTTGAACAATCACTAACTCATGTCTTTTTCTTTTTCTTTTTTGAATAAGTTGCAGAAAGCTAGTAACGATTGGTTTATCTAAAGATGTCTTTTGCATTCTCAGGTAAAATTTCAAAATAGCTTCTCGGAAAAGCCCCATTATTACGCGATCCCGAAGTAAAGTCCAAAGGAATCGTGTAGACATGAGTACTCAGCCAGAATCGTCTGATAAGACCGCTGCAACTACCCAGCCGGAAGCCACAAATTCCGGGGTTCAGTTGACTGAATTGCTCACCAAATTTGGGGAAATGGCGTCTGAGATGGCCGCCTAAAAGAAGTTGATCGACGAGCTCATTAGTAGCGGAGTGCAGCCCGAGCCTGCGCCCGTCAAACAACCGGAATCTGAACCATTTGTCATTCCTCCAATTCAAACCACTTTTGAGGGAGTTTTTAACCCGCAGTATACTTACACTCAAAATCCTCCATTCTATCCTCCCTATGGGCAAGGGTTTCAGCCTCAGGGTGGTCAAGGTGGTCCAAACATGTCTCTGGATCCACAAGCTTTTTATCACACTACCGCAGAGCCTGTTGCGCCGGAGCACACTGTTCAAACCAAGCCAGAAGTGGGAGAGTCGTCTGCCCCGGTTGATATGAAGTTACTTAAGCGGTTGGATAGTTTCGATGAGTTCATCAGGAAAAGCCAAGGTTTAAGCAAACAAGGGGTGTTATACTACGATGATCTGTGCCTGTTTCCAAATGTACAGCTGCCCGTGTTCAAGACCCCGAAGTTCAATAAATATGATGGTACGGGCAATCCTAAAACACACTTGCGTTTGTTTGCCAACAAGTTGGGCAAACCGGTGGATGACAAAAACTTGCCATTAAGGTTATTTCCAGAGAGTCTAGAAGGAGACACCCTCGATTGGTATTCAAACTTAAAGCCAGAGGAGGTGAAGACTTGGCTCGATCTGTCCAACGCCTTCATCAGACAATACGAATATAACTGTGAGCTAGCACCGACCAGAACTACTTTGGAAGGCACCAAGAGGCGACCATCTGAAGAACATAAGACATACGCCAAAAGATGGAGAAAGATAGCTGCCAAGGTTGAGCCTCCGATGACCGAAGATGAAATTATTCGCACTTTCATAAAGGCGCATGATCCTCCATACTTCGAAGAAATCTTCCGTATGACTGGGTGTACATTTGCTGCGATTGTGAACAAACTCGAAGAGTATGATGATTTTGTGAGAGTCGGAAAAATTGTTAACGTCTCTGCCCTAAAATCACAAGTAAAAGCTTTGCAAGGGCAAGGGAGCAGTGGAAAGAAGCCACAGTTTAAAAAGAAAGAGGGGGAGGCAACTTTTATTTGGAACCAGAACCCTTCACCCAAATCCCGATACCAACACAATTCAACCTACCAACCACATTACCCTTATTATTCAAACCCGCACCATGTATATACTACCAATATCCATCACCCTCGACCTCGCCCAAGCTATCATAACCCATCTTTAGCCCCTTTTCAAATCTCTCAACCAAATCCACCCCAAAACCGACCTCGCCCTCCATATAACCCAAGATTTCCTCCCCCAAATAGACCTGTTTATAGCCATCCTCAACCTCCTGAACCTTACAACCAACCCCGTAGCCGTACATTTACCGATTTAGGCAGGCCTCTAGACCAATTGTATGACCAGTTGAAGGCCGCCGGAAAGATTGGCACGGTACCCCCTCCGACCTATCTATATGGCATATACGTTGGATATAACCCACAAGCCGTCTGTGCTTATCATTCAGGGGCATCCGGACATTCAACTGTTGATTGCAAGGCTCTTATGCATAGAATTCAAGATATGATTGAAGCCGGAGAGATTGTAATCAGGAGAAAAGAGGCACAAGGGCCGAATATAAATAGGAACCCCTTGCCGGAACACACTAATACCATTGGGGTTATTCTGGACGACGCAGAGTATGACGAGCAAGTCCAAAAATTGGCAAGGGAAGCTGAGGTGTTTGGGGTCACAGACCAACCATTTGTAATAGAGGTGCCATTTGAGGAGGATAAAAGGCATTTTATTTTGGATCTCACTCTAGCTGAAAGCAAGGCTTTGGAGCCAGTGGTCATCGAATTCCCAGAGCAGGAGCCTGTTCTGAGTTTGCAGCGAGTGCCATGGAACTACGATGAACCTGTCATACAAATTGGAGAAAAGTCAGTTGCCAAAGAAGAGGTGTCAGTGGTCACTAGATCATGGAGGATAGCAAATCCGTTTGGAGCTACCGTTCCGATTCAAACAAATAAACCCGAGCTGCCTGCTAAACCGACAATTACTGAGAAGGAAGCCTTGGATTTTCTTAAAAGGCTACAAAGAAGCGAATATAATGTAGTCGAGAAGCTAAGCAAGTCGCCCGCCCAAATATCCATGTTGGATCTGCTCTTTTCTTCGGATATGCATAGGGATGCGTTGCTCGAAGTGTTGACTAAAGCTCAAATCCCTAAGGAAATTTCGGTTGCTAATTTCTCACATATGGATGGGAGTGTGTTATTTACAAAATAAATCACTTTCTCTGATGATGAATTACCGGCGGAAGGCATTGGACATAACAAGGCTCTGTACATAGCTGTGAGGTGCAACGGGAAAATTTTGCCAAAAGTATTGATTGACAATGGATCTGCGCTTAATATCTGTCCTTGGAGTACCTTGAAAAAGCTAGGGTTGCAAGATATCAAGTTGAGGCCTTCAGGAACCATAGTTAGAGGTTTTGATGGAGCACGAAGGGAACCTATAGGAGAAGTGGATTTAGTCATCGAGATGGGGCCCGCACAGTTTCAGATAGCTTGCCAAGTCATGCATTTTCCTAGTGTTTATAATGTTTTGGTTGGAAGGCCGTGGATTCATAAGTCCGGAGCTGTGCCTTCTTCATTGCATCAATTGTTGAAATTCATAGTAAATGACAAATTGATAACTATCTTTGCCGAGGAGGATTGCCTCGTGATTGCTGATTCTGGGTCCAAAGAAGATGGTAGCCGAAGCGCCATAGTAACCCCTCATAGCACAGCTGATATCGTCTCCGTAAGTTGGATAACAAAAGAGGAACGAGCTTTGTCAAAGGCCAGTGTCATGATGGCTAAGGAAATGATCCGCGGAGGATATGAGTTTGATAAAGGGCTGGGACGTGATCTGCAAGGAATTCTGAAGCCAGTGAAAATTGTGGAGAAAAAGGATTCATTCGGTTTGGGTTTCCGACCAACCGCTAGAGACATCAAAGAAATGAAGGAATGCAAGAGAGCAGAGAAAGAAGGCAGGCCAAGGGCCCTTGATATTCCACCACTGCATTATACTTTTCCACGACCGACCGAGGTGATCACATCAGAGATTAACCCAGTTGACGGAATCGAAACTAGTTTGGCCCAATTGTTCGTTGGGGCGACATTTGAAGACAGTTTCCCAGCTGAGGCCGAGTTTCCCGACGTCCCTGAAGGATCCATTTCCAATTGGACAGCCGAGTTTCTGCCCATTCGGAAGGAGTTTCGGTAAACTTAAAGGGGTTTGTCATTCATACGAATTCCTGAAAATACTTCTGCATCTGTAAATAGCTAATGAAAGCATCTTTACCTTTGACTAAAGTTTGCACGTGAAAATATTGTTAAGTTTTCATTTCATTCCCGCTTGTTTTTTGGTTTTTCGCTTTCAATCAAAGGGTTTATGAAAATGCACAAGTTGTTCTTGTCATGTTGTTTTGTTTATATTTCTGTCATATTGCTTGTTCATTTGTTTGTTGTATATTTGTTTGCTTATTATCCCACATTCGTTAATTCTTTCAGATGGCCAAAAATAAAACCATTTGACCCTTTGGATATCACTATTCTGGAATTCAATAATGGCAATCTCTATATCACTCACGACTTGGAGGTCTGGGAATCCGAGCTCCAAAGCGAGAGTGATAATGAGGAGGTATTCGATTCTTTTGCAAAGGATTTTGAACAATATGAGGAGAAACCAAAACCGAACCTGGAAGAAACAGAAAAGGTTAACATTGGCACTAAAGATGAAGTTAAGGAGGTGCAAATTAGTATTCATTTGAATGAGAGGCAGAAAAAGGAGATGCTTGAATTCTTGACTGTGTTCCAGGATGTATTTGCATGGTCCTATGATGATATGACTGGTATTTCAACTGATGTGGTAGTGCATAAGTTGCCCACAGACCCTACTTTTCCACCCGTAAAACAAAAATCCCGAAAATTCAAACCAGATATGAGCCTCAAAATAAAAGAGCAAATCGAAAAACAACTCAAAACCAACATTATCATTGTTTCCCATTACCCTATTTGGCTTTCGAATCCAGTCCCTGTTCCAAAAAAGAATGGAGAGGTACGAGTTTGTGTTGATTACAGAGACCTCAATAAGGCCAGTCCTAAAGATGATTTTCCTCTGCCAAATATTCACATTCTCCTGGACAATACCGCTGGGCATGAGATTGAATCTTTTTGTGATTGTTTCGCTGGATACCACCAGATTTTGATGGCAGAAGAGGATAGGGAGAAGACTGCTTTTATCACCCCTTGGGGCACGTTTTGCTACCGAGTGATGCCATTTGGTCTAAAGAATGCCGGAGCTACGTATCAAAGGACCATGACCACCCTGTTTCATGATATGATCCACCGGGAGATGGAGGTCTACGTGGATGACATCATAATCAAGTCTAAAAGAGCAGAGAACCATTTGGTTGATTTGAAGAAGCTGTTCGAAAGGTTGCGAAAGTACAATTTGAAGCTAAATCCTGCGAAATGCGCCTTTGGGGCACCAGCTGGTAAATTGTTGGGCTTCATTATTAGTAAGAGAGGCATAGAGATAGATCCAGCAAAAATTAAGGCAATTCGAGATATGCCAGTGCCGAAAACTCAGAAAGACGTGAAAAGTTTCTTAGGAAAGATCAATTTTATTGGGAGATTCATTGCCCAGTTGACTGCCACATGCGAGCCGTTGTTCAAATTGTTGAGAAAGAATGTGCCTTTGTACTGGAGTGAAGAATGCCAACAAGCTTTTGATAAAATCAAGGACTATTTGTTACATCCGCCAGTCTTGGTGCCACCCAAGCCAGGTCGACCATTAATCATGTACCTATCTGTGCTTGAAGAAGCAGTTGGTTGTGTCCTCGGGCAGCATGATGACTCTGGAAGGAAGGAGCAAGCCATTTACTATCTAAGCAAGAAGTTCACGCAGTATGAGGCTAATTATTCATTCATTGAGAAAAGCTGCTGTACATTGGCCTGGGCTGCTCAAAAGCTGAGACACTACCTGTTGAGCCATACCACTTATCTTATTTCCCGATCTGATCCTTTGAAGTATCTCTTGGAGAAGCCGATGCTAACTGGACGTCTGGCTAAATGGCAGATAATTCTCTCAGAGTTCGATATTGTTTTCACTTCACAGAAGGCCGTCAAGGGGCAAGCTATAGCTGATCATTTGGCAGAAAATCCAAGGGATGATGATTATCAACCACTTCATACTTATTTCCCTGATGAGAAAGTCTTATTTGTAGGCGCCACGGACGATATAAGTGAGCAAAGCCCTGAATGGAGGCTTTTCTTCGATGGAGCTTCGAATTCTCTCGGAGCTGGAATTGGAGCTGTTTTGGTTTCACCCGAAGGGAAGCACTACCCTGCCGCTTCCAAATTGCAATTTGCTTGTACAAACAACATGGCTGAATATGAAGCCTGCATTTTTTGTCTCAAAATTGCTTTAGAAATGGAAATCAAAGAGTTGATAGCTTTCAGTGATTCAGATTTGCTCGTGCACCAAACCTTGAAGCAGTGGATAACCAAGGATTCAAAAATTTTGCCCTACCATAGTAGTTTGCTCACTCTGGCAAAGCAATTTCAAAATTTGGAGTTCAGACATCTCCCGCGAGCCCGAAACGCATTTGCTGATGCTTTGGCCACCTTAGCCTCTATGATCCAGTATCCAGATGAATTGAGGATCGAACCAATTCAGATTCAACTTCAAGACAAGCCTGCCCACTGTTGGGTTGTAGACAAGTCCTCTGACAATATTCCTTGGTATAATGATATTAAGGAGTTTCTCAAAACTGGGTCTTACCCTCTGTATGCTAGTACAAAGGACAAGAGTTTTCTGCGTAGAATGGCTTCAAATTTTTTCTTAAGTGGAGAAGTTTTGTATAAACGAACCTCAGATTTGAACCTGTTAAGGTGCATTGATGAAGACGAAGCTCAATATATGATGAAAGAAGTGCATAGTGGCGTTTGTGGACCTCACATGAATGGCCATTTGCTAGCAAAGAAAATCATGAGAACCGGATACTTCTGGTTTACTATGGAGCGTGACTGTATAGATTTTGTCCGGAGATGTATAAAATGTCAAATGCACGGTGACGTTATACACGCTCCGCCCATTGAATTGCATAGTATATCGCCCCATGGCCCTGTTCAATGTGGGGTATGGACGTGATTGGTACAATTGATCCGCCCGCCTCGAATGGACATCGATTTATATTGGTGGCAATTGAGTACTTTACCAAATGGGTTGAAGCGGAGTCATTCAAACATGTAACGAAGAAGGTAGTTGCCAATTTCTTGAGAGATCACATCATCTGTCGCTTTGGGGTACCCGAAACGCTTATTACAGACAATGCCAAGAATCTGAACAATGACATGGTAGATGGACTATGTGAGCAGTTCAAGATCAAACACCGCAACTCTGCCATTTATAGGCCTCAGATGAATGGAGCTGTAGAAGCCGCAAACAAGAATTTGAAGAAGATTATCCGCAAAATGACTGAAAGGCATCGCGATTGGCATGAAAAGTTGCCTTATGCATTAATGGCGTATCGGACTTCTATCCGGACATCGACTGGGGCAACGCCATATTCACTCATGTATGGAATGGAAGCTGTATTACCAGCTGAAGTTGAAATTCCTTCGCTACAAATCCTCATGGAAGCTAAATTAGAGGAGGCTGATTGGATAAAGCAGCGCCATGAGCAATTGACTTTGATCGATGAAAAGCGGTTCAATGCTATCTGTCATGGTCAATGCTACCAGAAACGTGTGGCCCGGGCTTACAACAAAAAAGGTCCATCGGCGTGCATTCGAAGAAGGTGACAAAGTACTAAAGCGAATTTTGCCAATGCAAGATGAGGCTAAAGGCAAATTTGCTCCAAATTGGCAAAGGCCGTTCATTGTCCAAAAGGCATTACCTGGCGGAGCACTTATTTTGGCAGAAATGGATGGACGAACATTCCCTCAACCCATCAACTCAGACATGTGCAAGAAGTTTTTCATTTGATCATGCAAATTTTCTTTAGAAATTCATGCAAACGGCGAAATGCAAGTCAGGCCATCTTCTTTTACACTTAAAACATTTTATCTCTACTTGTCCCCTTTGAGCCATCAGAATTGACAAACTTTCGCTTGATAACCCCTGAGAATTGCAAACCCCACACTGGGGCAAATTTATTTTGAAAGAGAGATGATCAAAAAGAAAAGAGAACCCCACACTGGGGCAAATTTAGTTTTTAAAGAAAAATGCAAAAGTGAGGAAAATGCAATGAAGAAAATGCAAAGAGAGAAAATCCGATCAAACTGGGGCAAATTTTCCTCGATTTCGTTCAAAATCGGAAACGATTTCAAAATAGTGCAATCTCAAGTTATTTCACACCTCGCCTCAAAATTTGCTTTCAGGCCTCAACTTTTCTTGAAAAACACCCCACCTGACCTCATTACAAAGCCCAAAGTCCTGGCTTTCATCATTTGTTGTATTTCTATTAGAAAATTTGTTAATCAACTGGCAAGTGATGTCCGTAATGCCTTCGCCTAATCTTACAAGGGAAGTGCATTTTACTGATGCCAGAAATCTTTAAC
Organism: Coffea eugenioides; assembly: GCF_003713205.1. NCBI lineage: Eukaryota > Viridiplantae > Streptophyta > Magnoliopsida > Gentianales > Rubiaceae > Coffea > Coffea eugenioides. Next base: position 29,687,681 of record NC_040037.1, read on the forward strand.
TCATATTTCTGAGTCGATCATGGTCGAGATATTTCATTGTTCTTTAGGTGAAAACCCGAAAGGGCGCCTCGGAAAAAAGAAAAAAAGAAAAGAAAAGAGAAAAAAAGAGAAAAAAAGAAATAAAAAAAAGAAGAAAGAAAAGGAAAAAAAAAACAAACAAAAAGGGTGGGGGCAACCTTGGTGAAAACCCGAAAGGGCGCCAAGGCAGGTTTTCTCAACAGACGAGCACGAGAAGGAACAGCTGGTGACCTGGTTCATTTAGACTTTTCCTCACGTTTGTGATACTTCTGCCAGTATCGAATTCCGAAGCAAATACATCCAAAGTCTTGAATATGATATTCGTTGGCCAAATTTGTATTTTTCTTTACGAATATTCTTTTGCAAAATGTATCTTTATAAACCTTGTAGACACCAAATTTTCAGTGAAATTTCATTTACTATTTATTTTTTTATTTGTCGTGCTAGGTTTATTCACCTTTTAGTTTTAGTTTTTATTTTATTATTTTATTTTTAAGTTTTAGCATAGAATTTCTTGAAAAAAAAGAAAAGCATTCAAAAATTATGTTTTAGTTGTTTTGATTTAAATTCAATGTTTTCTTAGGGAAAATATGAAAAATGAAAAAAGGGGAAAACCCGATTGCGGTTTTTGGGCTATTTAAGAAAAAAAAGAAAAAAGGAAAAAAGAAGGGAAAAGAAAAAGAAAATTAGCATTTCATCTTATCTTTCATGCTTAGTTTTGCTTGAGTTGTTATTTTTCCTTATATTTTGTTTTTATTAAATTAAAAAAAAAAAGAGCGAAATAGAGCCGCATGCAGCGGCGTGAAAACCATACCATTTGATGGCAATCGGATGGCCAAGGGAGAGGGCTTACGATGAGATGATCTGTAGCCATTGAATGGAGGGTTTTGGGGCTGCTAACTTGATATAAAAAGATAAAGGAACCACAGCCGGGAAGGGAGGTTTTTTGGAGTTGACGGCTGTAGAGGAAAAAGAGCTACGAGGGTTCTGGAGAGAGAGTTCTTGGTGACGGCTGGGGAAGGTTGAGGGAAGAGAGAAAACAGCGGCCGAGATAGAATGTGAGATAAAGAAGAAAAGGAGCGGCAAAACAGGAAAAGGCGAGGTCTTTGGGGGGATTGAAAAACAGAAACCAGATGGGAGGTTGACGGCTGAGATATTGGAGAGAGGACTGGGGTCGTGAGGTGGAGCAAAAAAAAAAAAGAGACCAGAGAGGTTAAGGTCGGCTGTGAGAAAGGCGAGGTTTTGAGAGGAGCTACCAAGGAGGCTAACGGAAAAAACAGAGAGGGGGAGTAGCGGCTAGGGCTTAGGAAAAGAGAGCTTTGAAAAAGGAGGAGCTTTGCGTGGAAAGAGGGCTTCGTCTGGGGAGGAGCTTGACCGAGCAAAGAAGGAAAGCTAGAGAGCTTAGGGCAGCGGAAGGAAGGAAGCTAAAGAAGAACGAGAGAGAAACAGAAGCTGGGGTTTTTCTGAGAAACTGAGAACGAAAGGGAGAACCCAGGAGAGCCGAGAAGGGTTTCAGAGAAAAGAGAGCTCTGTGAGGCCGGGGACAAAAAAAAGGAAAGCAGAGCAATCGCTGCTCATCGCTACCACCGCCCGCAAAACTCCATAACCGCCGCCCACGAACCTCCAACCACCAGTCCGCATCTGCTGCTTCTACTGTCGTGGACTTCACCACCACACTTCACTCCAAAGCCCACTGGCGCAGCCTCCATTGCAGCCACCAACAACCACAACCCTTCTTCTCCAGCGTAACCAACAAGTGGCCAACGGCTTGCCCAAGGACCGGAGCCGCCACCGCTACTGGAACCGACCTTCATCGTTTGCAGAATTTCACTAAACAAAAGCTCTGTAAGTCATTTTTCTGTCTTCTTTTCCAACTGCAAACACTAGAACTCCCAACCCCAAGCATGTTTCTGTGGATCGGTTATTGCCATTTTCCTGTGATTGTCCACAATTGTTGAACACATATGCTTTTATGTGCTGATTGAGATTGTTGTGGCCAGAGCATCAGATTTTGCCGGAAAAACTTCTGCCAAGAGGATTGTATGTCTGTTTTTTTATTTTGCTTGGACGTTGATTTTTCTGTATTTTTGTTGTTCCGAATCTTGCTTTTGATGGTTTTTGCACCTTGGTGGTTGAAGTGGCAGTTTGTTTAACGCTTGTTGTATGCATTGCTTGACTGGGATATCATGAATATGCTTGCTACCAAGATTATGTTCAGAATCTTTTGATGGGAGCTTAGAGCTAAAGGCCATCAGTTTCTTGCATCTTGTTTAGCTATAAAGGTTTTCGTGTGAACTTGAGTTGCGGCTGCCAAAGTGGCAGCAGGCGCACTCTCGGTTGCTGATTTTTTTTTTATATAGCCAATGATCCTAGTTTTCATTTGTTTTGTTTTTGAGTGCAGATGGATCGAAGATTTTGCATATACTTTGTTTGCCAAAGGCTCGCGAATGAAGCTTGCAAATGAGAATCTGCAGAGAGAGTTCTTGCTGCATTTTTTCCCTTTCTTTTGTTGTTTAGTTCTTGTCGCCCCTGATGGGTATCTCGAATGCTTGGCTGCATTCCTACGACGAGTTCATGTGCATTGGAGTTAGTTTTGATAACTGGAATCCGGCTGACTGGCGAGCTTTTGGCATGATTAAATGTAGAAAGCCACAGCTGGAATATTGCAGAAAACCTGCGGCACTTTTTCCTTTTTCTATTGCTGTCTTGCTGTTTAGTTTTTTACCCTTGATGGTTAGCTTCACTTCTTGTTTTAATCCTGCAATAAGAGTTGCTGTCTTAATCCTGCAATGATGGAATGGTTATATGCTTAGATGGAATGGTTTTGATCAAAGCTTGGAAATGAGAAGTGCAACAGTTTTCATTCTCGGTTGATTAAAGCTTAATAGAAAGTAGTTGCAGAAGCTTTTTGTCTACGTAGCTTGCATGAAGATTGCATGAATAATTGCTGAAAATTACACTTTGGCCCCCCAAGTCTCTCTTTGTTTCACCATGACCCAACCAATTGAATAATCTTCTCAATTTGGTCCTTAGTAGCTTTTAATTTTTTGCAACTTCATTGTTTGTTTGATTCAATTAGCCACCATATTTTGTTCAATTGCACCTAATTCGTGATTTTAAGAGCTTTATGACTAAGTGAGTCTGTGTTTTGCATATTTTCTTTAACGTTCTTAATTAAATTGGTACCCTGACCATTCTTTTATTTTGGAGGGCGAATAAATCATTTCACTTCGTTAGGGTATCGATTCAAGGGAGGTACACTCTATCCCTTATTTTGACCTTATTTGACCCTATGTGATCCAACGTGCTAAGTGAAAATTGCATGTCTACTTTGCTTTCCTTGCCTTTCTTTAATCCCTTTCATTTATTTTATTTACTTTTGCTTTTGTTAAGTTATTCTTTCATGGGGTATGTGTACACCTCTTGGCTTGTAATAGATAGGGCTTGGAGAGCAATTTTGTCCATTTTTCCCCTTCCCCTTTTGTTTTAGTTAGCAAATGTAATAGGTTCATTAGATTGATTGCTTGCTTTTGTTGCTACGTGTTAATTTGCTTTATTAGGCCCTTGCATTTAGTCGAGCATGCTAAGTGTTATGTGCTACGTGTTTATGGGTGATTGGCATGTCTACTTGCTTTCTATAAGCATAAATGAATGTAATGGATGAATGCACGTCACCACACTAGTCCAACGCTAGTTGTGGCTCTTTGTCCCGTTTTCCACTAGTCCAACGCTAGTAGGAATTCATAGATATGGGCTAGTCCAACGCTAGACCCTTAGGGATTTCCCTCGCTAGTTCATACTTGCATGTTTCACTACATTTCATGCATTTTTCTTAGTTTCTAGCATTTGGCATGTTCCTCCAATCCTTTCCCCTTCATTCTAGGTTTTTGCATCTTCATGCTAGTTATAGGGTCCATTTGCTTGAGGGTCCCTTTTCGATAAGGGAAACGATCGAGTGTGGCTACAAAATAGCCTTAGCACGCTAGTTCTTCCTTCTAATCAAAGGGAAAATTAAGGTCGTGAAATTAGGAGTCATTTCCGTACCCGACATGATGCATTCCTCTAGGTTCATGCACTTTCATTCTTATCATATCACTTCCTCACTCTTTTATCCACATTTTCTCACAACTTATATTTTTCTCAATCCACATGCCATGTCTGCACATTTTTTTACCATTTATTTTCTACCTCACAAATTGCACCCAATTGCACTTATATGTATCTACTATTATATTTTCATCCACTAGCACACAAACACCTTTATTTTCTCAATTGGCACACATGCACTTTTCTTTCATTTGCACACTTCCACTTACCTTTGTATTTTCATTTTGCATTCCTCTTACATTTCACACTTGCACTCATATTTGGGTCTTCATTTGCATTACCCGTGACCTCTATGAGAGTTTTCCTTATTGGCCATCACAACTCATGTGATTGGGACCAAAAAACCTCATACGAGACATTGTAGATTTGGGATTGCATTTTTTCATATCCATTAATCATGTCCAACATGCAATGCATACTTTGGGTAGAAGAATTAGGAAACGTGGGGCTAAATCACGCAACTAGCTTTGGCTAGGGTAAGGGAGTGCCTTAGGCTTTGCCTTTGCCTTCTCCCTTATCAAATGTGACCCCCGATCCCTTTCTTTGGTTACGTAGACCTAAAAGTTCTTAAAAAGGGGTTTGTTTACTTTCCTTTCCAAAAAATTCATTTTTGGGTGACTTGGTACACCCTAACTCTATACCAAGTGGCGACTCCGTTTTCCATGCAAAAAACCCTTTTTGAACTCTGTTTGGCCAAATCGTCGCATTTTCAAGTCCCACGGCCTTTTATTTTCATTTCACACACATTCACATACATATTCTACACACTACTTTCACACACACATCAAAAAGTGGGGCGCGACAGTTGGCGACTCCACTGGGAACTTCCTAAGTGGGTCCAAGCATTTGATTTAGCTATTCTTTTCCTTTTTCTACCCTTTTTATGCTTAGCACTTGGATATTAGGGTTGCATTTTTCATTTTAGGACTTTTTGCCTCGCGCGCGTATCAAACTATCCCCTCATTCACGTATGTATGATTGGTTGTTTGGATGTATGTTGTACTTGTTTTATTCCGCGCTGTGCATTGCATTTGGGTGGGGGATATTACCCTAGAGCCTCGCGTTGGTTCTCGATCCCTCCCCTCCAAACGAGCGCTAGCATACGTGCATACGCTTTAATTTTTCACCCCTCATTTATTTTCTTTTAGTGGCTTGTTACGCCACTCCACCCTATTAGGATTTTAGGCGACTCACTTGGACTTGCGATTGCGACACGATGTGTGCGTAGCATGATCCGAGGGCTCACTCAATCTTCCATTCTAAACTTTGGGTTCATAGCCTTTAGCTTTTAGTCGAAGGTTGAGGATTTTTGATAGATTCACTCATGACATGTAGCCGTGACACGATGTGTGCGTAGCAATGTCTGGGGAATCGCTCGAGCCACCGACAAAGAATCTTGGGATTGATGACCCTTGGTTTCTAAGTCTGAAGGCTCGGGGACCTAAAACCTATCGAGTCTAAATGCATTAGTGAGCCAATACCTCATGCATCCATGATAGCTTGCCTAGGGTAGAGTCTGCCTTGCCCTATTAGGGACACTATGCATGAGGGGAGGGGTCCAACCCCTTTCTCCCTTTATTGCTTTATTTCTTTGTATTGATTTCGTTGCTACAATATGTTATGTGTATTTATCTGGCTGAACTAACTTTTCTTGGTTTTGTGTCCCCATTGCATTCCCAAACTCTAGCAAATAAGAGGTCTGGCATGGCCTTCTTTTAGAACCTACCCTTGTAGACAGGCTATTGGACGTTTAAGAAATTTTGGTATATTTCGTTCATAAATTAATAATGTCATGTCATTTTAGGCTCACCCTGGCAAATAAAGGGTCCCTTAGGTCATGTTTCATTTCAAATTGCATATTTTACTGTTTTAATAAACTGGCATCATGCATAAACCCTAGAAAGGGAATGCCACATAGGGGATCCCCACGTTAGGAATAAACCGTCCTGTGTCTCAGATACTTAATCCAAGGAGATTTGCACGTTTACATTTTGTACCATCCAAAGGGGTAGTGCACAAGGTAAGGTAGGATCCGATCATTTTCATAGAGCGATCTTTGGAATATGAGCGTTTAATAATCACTTTTTGGCCATTTTATCAAGATTGGTAAAAATCCCTTGCATGAAGGACACTAGTTTGAAGAAATTTACAAGTAATTACTCACTATTGAGATGATAAATGAATTGAGGCCAAAATTTGATTATTTGAAGGCTCATAGACTAATGCCTCGCAATAAATTTTTGAAACCACCAATAAGCTGTCAATTCCATTCAATCCACTGGACTATTTTATTCACCAATTACATCCAGTCCATTTTATCAATTTGATTCATTTTTAGAGCGAGCTAGTCGGTTTTAAATTCATTTGACCAGTTTACCCTTTTTTTTAGGGTGATCTAATCAATTTTGAATAAATCATCCGATCCATTTGACCAGTTTACCTATTTTTAGGGCAATTCGGTCGATTTTGAATAAATCATCCTTTTATTCGATCTGTTTGATCAATTGATTTCATTCAATTCATTTGATTAGTTGAATTCATTTTTTAGGGTTATCCATTCAATTTTCAATAAATGATCAAATTTCATTCAATGCATTTGACCATTTTACCCTTTTGGCACATCATGCGTCAATCAAAGCAAATAATCCATTCGGACTTTGTCCTTATTTTTAGGACAAACGTTTCTTCTCACTCCAAATTGGCCAAATTTTTCAAATCATTTTTCACTTAATCAATTGATCGGATTCATCAGGTATGGTATAGTGCCTACCCTAGAGGATTGCATTTTCATGCTAGGCCTACCCTTGGCATAAAAGGGCTTCCCCATAGGATATGCATACCGATTTTACAATTTTGCTTACTAACTCTGGGTATTTTTCTTTTATTTTTCCCCCTTCCCCCTGCATTCATAAAAATATTTCAATAAGGTGAAAATATCTTTCTGTATCTGATGATAATTTTGATCTAATAAAGTTTGAAAATTACAAGTATTACTTGATTCTTGGGCAGGCCCTACAATATGAATTTGAAAATTCATTTGAAAGCGATCGTGCAAAACATCTAAGGGATTTCATTGCTCAAAGAAAAAGGGGATATGTGTATACATGTGCGAAGGAGTTTTGTAGAATTTTTCTCATATGTATTGCTTTAAAATTTTTCAAACATTGGCATTAATGAAGCTTTTGTTCAGACAATTATTTGTTTTGTATAATACTCGTGTACATTTCATTCTTTATCGAGCTCATTAAGAGATTTCATGATGAAGTTTAAGAAATAAGACCGAATTGAGGGTTTTTTCAACCTCCAGCCTGGAAATTCGCAAGTGTATGCTTTCTAAAATCCTTGTGTACACTAGATTGGTGATCTGAGCTACACAATAAGAGTGCTCAAGATTGAAAGAGGTCGCTCAAAAGGCCCCATGAGAAACCTTTTCTCTTTCACTGTACAATTCATATTTTTGCCCACTTCACTTAACCCTAAAATAAAATCAGTCACATTGATTGATAAATTGCAAATTGGGGCAATTTTTGCTTGAAAATGTCCGCGGTGTCTAATCCGATTCAATCATATCTAAGTGAAAGCAAAAATGTGCATTATTCTTGTTTGTTTTGAAAAATTTGGAATGATACTCTGAGCATTCGTTTCTCTACCTATACACATTTTATCATTTGCTCTCCCATTTGAGCCTTTAAAAGAATAATTTCGTTTCAAATAAGTGCCTTGATGATCACTACCCTATATTGGAAATTCTTAGATATCAAAAAGGGGAATGGATTTTCAATGACCATTTCGTTACTTTGGTTGTCATGAGGTGTAAGAATGATACTTTGGCCATCGTTTCTACAATCTAAACACCATTTATCCCTTGCATCCTCATTTGAGTTAAAATTGATGGTTCTTTTCAAAGCATCTATGATCGTACCCTACATTGGGGAGGAAGATTGGAGAATTTTCCAAAAACGGAGAAAAAGCAAAAATGCTAAAACTAAAAAGGGAAAGGGAACCGCGAATTGGGGAAATTTGATTCTACCGGGGTTTCAATTTTTGAAAAGAAAAGAAAAGAGGAAAAAGGACAAGTTCTGTCCGGTGGATCACTTGTGTTTCATAGATATGAATGGGCAAGAGTCTTCCTCAGTCAATTAATTCAGATACATGCAAGAAATTTCGCATTAATGAAAGTTTCCTTTCAGAGTCATTGTAAGGAACGGAATACAAGTCAGGCCCTCTTCTTTCCCGATCAAGCATTCTATCCCTACTTATCCCTTTCGAGCCTTCAGAATAAAATATTTCATTTGGCAACCCCTGAGAATCGCAAACCCCACACTGGGGCAAGTTTGAGTTGGAAAAGAAAAAGTTTCAAGAAGTGAAAAGTGATAATGCAACAAAATCAAAAGGAAAAAGAGAAAAGAGAACCTCAGTTCAAAAATAAACTGGGGCAAATTTTGTGAAAGTTCAAAAAATGGCAAAAAGCCGAAAAATCAAAAGAAGAAAGAAAATGAACGAGAAAAGCCTCAGTTGAGCATAAACTGGGGCAAATTCTGATTTAGCCCTAAAATAGGGTTGGCGCAACAATGCGATCTCGGATTCTTCAAACCACTTTTGAAATCCGCTTTCAAGCCTTAACTTTTCTAAGCACCCCACCTGACCCCATTACAAAAGCCGAAAGTCCTGACTTCTGTTCTTTGCAATATCTCCGTCAAGGAATGTTCTAATTGGCAAGTGATGTTCATGTACTGATGCCGAGAAATTTTTTGAATGTATTTCTGAATTGATTAGGTGTGAGGTTGACATTGCTCTTCATGTGAAACCCCGCGAGGGCACTTTTGAGAAAAGGAAAAGAAAAAGCAAAGCAAGCAAAATAAATGCAAAAGAAAAATGCAAAAAGATTCGATGCTGAAAGACCCTGTTGAGTGATGATAAAAAGTTAAACAAAATCCAAGATCTTGGAGTCCAAAATGAGGGCAATGTTGGAAAATGCGATCTTCGGTGCAATGTCCTTGAAAATTATTTCTTTAACTATCGTCTTCAAGCCACATTACAAGCCCGTAAAAGTCCATCGTTGACTTATTCCTTCATGACAACTCAAAACAAAGGTCATGCTTCTAAGGAGTCCATCAATCATTCGTGATCATAAGGCTATGACCAATTTTCACATGTTTAGCTATCGTTTCCATCCATATTGTTGCAAGCCTATAAAGCTTATACGTGGACTACGTTTTCTTAAGAAATAAGGGTGACAAACTATTTGCTTTCACTAAGATGTGATTCATACAATTTGGGCACAAGAATAAGACAAATCTTGACCTCCCATTTCCTTTAGACACCTCAAAATCAGAAATAACGCCCACTTGATTGGTTCTGCAAGTGGTGACCCGTTACCCTAAGCACCAATGCCAAGGTGAGGAAGACATCTTCTGTGATTTGGTTTTATTTCAAGAAATTCATCATGAAACTTTCTTTTAGGAAACATAGTTTCTTACAGTGTTCAAATAAATGGAAAGTCATCCAAACAAGTTTTGCAATTAAATGGCCCATACTGGGGCAAATTTTTGTTTAAGAGATTTCGTGAGGATAAGCCCACACAGGGGCAAATATTTTTGTAGTCCAATTGAGGATTTCGTCCAAGAATCAAATAATGCATTTTTCAAATCAATCACGCTGCTCTTTTCATGGAAATTTGAGTGCATGTCATATTTTGGTAAGCCCCCTGTGCAGGTATTCATAGTTGAAATCGACGAAAGAGCATCTGGTGATGTGGAAGGCCGATGCCGAAGAAAGAGAAGAAAGAAGGGAAAAGGGCCCTACACTGGGGGCAAATTATTTTTTGGAAAAGATTCTCTCGAAATATCAGAAAAATTCAAAAGTCAAAAAATCAAAAAATCAAGTTCAAATTTTTGTTTTTTGGAAAATCAAATTTAATTTCTTGTATCTTGACAAATCAAATCCAATTTCTTGACCAATTGGATGGCAGGACTGGGTCTTATCCTACTGAACATTCACTTTATCACGTTGGGCCTGGAGTTAGTGCCGCCAACTTCACAAAGATCACTTTGGGCCTGGATTTAGTGTCGCCAACTTCACAAACATCATGTTGGACCTAGATTTAGTGCCGCCAACATCACTTTATCACGTTGGGCTTGGATTTTGTACCACCAACTAAGGCAGGTTTGGGTTTGATCCCACTGACCAATTCATCACACTGGGGCAAATTTTCGAATGATTTTTCAAGCAAGTCTTACACAGTCTCTTCATACACACCAGCATTTCGTTTTACATCGCCGCTAGCTGTGGGTCAGTCCCGCTAGTGTGCATTTCATTCTCATTCGCCACTAGCCGTTGGGTCAGTCCCACTAGTGCGCATTTCTTTCTTTTGGCCACTAGCCGTTGGGTCAGTCCCACTAGTGAGCCCTTTCTTTTATTCTGCCATTAGCCGTTGGGTCAGTCCCACTAGTGAGCACTTTATTTTACACCGCCACTAGCCATGGGTCAGTCCCACTAGTGAGCGTTTCACATTTCATTGCCACTAGCCGTGGGTCAGTCCCACTAGTGCGCATTTCATTTACATTGCCACTAGCCGTGGGTCAGTCCCAATAGTGAGCGTTTCACTTTTCATTGCCGCTAGCCGTGGGTCAGTCCCACTAGTGTGCATTTCGTTTTACATCGCCGCTAGCCGTGGGTCAGTCCCACTAGTGTGCATTTCATTCTCATTCGCCACTAGCCGTGGGTCAGTCCCACTAGTGTGCATTTCATTCTCATTCGCCACTAGCCGTGGGTCAGTCCCACTAGTGAGCATTTCATTTTCGTTGCCGTTAAACATGGGTCAGTCCCAAGATTTTAAATTTCTGTCCGGGTCTATCCCGTGGGTCTATCCTATTTACATTTCTGTCCGGGTCTATCCCGTTTACATCTCTGTCCGGGTCTATCCCGTGGGTCTATCCCCTTTACATTTCTGTCCGGGTCTATCCCGTTTACATCTCTGTCCGGGTCTATCCCGTGGGTCTATCCCGTTTACATTTCTGTCCGGGTCTATCCCGTGGGTCTATCCCATTTAAATTCCTGTTCGGGTCAGTCCCGTTTTAAATTTCCTATTCGGGTCAGTCCCGTTTTAAATTTTTGTTCGGGTCAGTCCCGTTTTAAATTCCTGTTCGGGCCAGTCCTGTTTTAAATTCTTGTTCGGGTCAGTCCCGTTTTAAATTTCTTGTTCAGATAGTCCATTATAAATTTCTCGTCCCAGTTAATCTCATCAAAAGTGGTCAGTCCCCATCGTTCGAGTCGTTCACAACCAAATAACACAGGTAAGTATTTGGTGTCTACTTCTTTGTCTCAAGTTTTTTCAAAACTCAGACAAAGAGGGGCAAACTGTAGACACCAAATTTTCAGTGAAATTTCATTTACTATTTATTTTTTTATTTGTCGTGCTAGGTTTATTCACCTTTTAGTTTTAGTTTTTATTTTATTATTTTATTTTTAAGTTTTAGCATAGAATTTCTTGAAAAAAAAGAAAAGCATTCAAAAATTATGTTTTAGTTGTTTTGATTTAAATTCAATGTTTTCTTAGGGAAAATATGAAAAATGAAAAAAGGGGAAAACCCGATTGCGGTTTTTGGGCTATTTAAGAAAAAAAAGAAAAAAGGAAAAAAGAAGGGAAAAGAAAAAGAAAATTAGCATTTCATCTTATCTTTCATGCTTAGTTTTGCTTGAGTTGTTATTTTTCCTTATATTTTGTTTTTATTAAATTAAAAAAAAAAAGAGCGAAATAGAGCCGCATGCAGCGGCGTGAAAACCATACCATTTGATGGCAATCGGATGGCCAAGGGAGAGGGCTTACGATGAGATGATCTGTAGCCATTGAATGGAGGGTTTTGGGGCTGCTAACTTGATATAAAAAGATAAAGGAACCACAGCCGGGAAGGGAGGTTTTTTGGAGTTGACGGCTGTAGAGGAAAAAGAGCTACGAGGGTTCTGGAGAGAGAGTTCTTGGTGACGGCTGGGGAAGGTTGAGGGAAGAGAGAAAACAGCGGCCGAGATAGAATGTGAGATAAAGAAGAAAAGGAGCGGCAAAACAGGAAAAGGCGAGGTCTTTGGGGGGATTGAAAAACAGAAACCAGATGGGAGGTTGACGGCTGAGATATTGGAGAGAGGACTGGGGTCGTGAGGTGGAGCAAAAAAAAAAAAGAGACCAGAGAGGTTAAGGTCGGCTGTGAGAAAGGCGAGGTTTTGAGAGGAGCTACCAAGGAGGCTAACGGAAAAAACAGAGAAGGGGAGTAGCGGCTAGGGCTTAGGAAAAGAGAGCTTTGAAAAAGGAGGAGCTTTGCGTGGAAAGAGGGCTTCGTCTGGGGAGGAGCTTGACCGAGCAAAGAAGGAAAGCTGGAGAGCTTAGGGCAGCGGAAGGAAGGAAGCTAAAGAAGAACGAGAGAGAAACAGAAGCTGGGGTTTTTCTGAGAAACTGAGAATGAAAGGGAGAACCCAGGAGAGCCGAGAAGGGTTTCAGAGAAAAGAGAGCTCTGTGAGGCCGGGGACAAAAAAAGGGAAAGCAGAGCAATCGCTGCTCATCGCCACCACCGCCCGCAAAACTCCATAACCGCCGCCCACGAACCTCCAACCACCAGTCCGCATCTGCTGCTTCTACTGCCGTGGACTTCACCACCACACTTCACTCCAAAGCCCACTGGCGCAGCCTCCATTGCAGCCACCAACAACCACAACCCTTCTTCTCCAGCGTAACCAACAAGTGGCCAACGGCTTGCCCAAGGACCGGAGCCGCCACCGCTACTGGAACCGACCTTCATCGTTTGCATAATTTCACTAAACAAAAGCTCTGTAAGTCATTTTTCTGTCTTCTTTTCCAACTGCAAACACTAGAACTCCCAACCCCAAGCATGTTTCTGTGGATCGGTTATTGCCATTTTCCTGTGATTGTCCACAATTGTTGAACACATATGCTTTTATGTGCTGATTGAGATTGCTGTGGCCAGAGCATCAGATTTTGCCGGAAAAACTTCTGCCAAGAGGATTGTATGTCTGTTTTTTTATTTTGCTTGGACGTTGATTTTTCTGTATTTTTGTTGTTCCGAATCTTGCTTTTGATGGTTTTTGCACCTTGGTGGTTGAAGTGGCAGTTTGTTTAACGCTTGTTGTATGCATTGCTTGACTGGGATATCATGAATATGCTTGCTACCAAGATTATGTTCAGAATCTTTTGATGGGAGCTTAGAGCTAAAGGCCATCAGTTTCTTGCATCTTGTTTAGCTATAAAGGTTTTCGTGTGAACTTGAGTTGCGGCTGCCAAAGTGGCAGCAGGCGCACTCTCGGTTGCTGATTTTTTTTTTATATAGCCAATGATCCTAGTTTTCATTTGTTTTGTTTTTGAGTGGAGATGGATCGAAGATTTTGCATATACTTTGTTTGCCAAAGGCTCGCGAATGAAGCTTGCGAATGAGAATCTGCAGAGAGAGTTCTTGCTGCATTTTTTCCCTTTCTTTTGCTGTTTAGTTCTTGTCGCCCCTGATGGGTATCTCGAATGCTTGGCTGCATTCCTACGACGAGTTCATGTGCATTGGAGTTAGTTTTGATAACTGGAATCCGGCTGACTGGCGAGCTTTTGGCATGATTAAATGTAGAAAGCCACAGCTGGAATATTGCAGAAAACCTGCGGCACTTTTTCCTTTTTCTATTGCTGTCTTGCTGTTTAGTTTTTTACCCTTGATGGTCAGCTTCACTTCTTGTTTTAATCCTGCAATAAGAGTTGCTGTCTTAATCCTGCAATGATGGAATGGTTATATGCTTAGATGGAATGGTTTTGATCAAAGCTTGGAAATGAGAAGTGCAACAGTTTTCATTCTCGGTTGATTAAAGCTTAATAGAAAGTAGTTGCAGAAGCTTTTTGTCTACGTAGCTTGCATGAAGATTGCATGAATAATTGCTGAAAATTACACTTTGGCCCCCCAAGTCTCTCTTTGTTTCACCATGACCCAACCAATTGAATAATCTTCTCAATTTGGTCCTTAGTAGCTTTTAATTTTTTGCAACTTCATTGTTTGTTTGATTCAATTAGCCACCATATTTTGTTCAATTGCACCTAATTCGTGATTTTAAGAGCTTTATGACTAAGTGAGTCTGTGTTTTGCATATTTTCTTTAACGTTCTTAATTAAATTGGTACCCTGACCATTCTTTTATTTTGGAGGGCGAATAAATCATTTCACTTCGTTAGGGTATCGATTCAAGGGAGGTACACTCTATCCCTTATTTTGACCTTATTTGACCCTATGTGATCCAACGTGCTAAGTGAAAATTGCATGTCTACTTTGCTTTCCTTGCCTTTCTTTAATCCCTTTCATTTATTTTATTTACTTTTGCTTTTGTTAAGTTATTCTTTCATGGGGTATGTGTACACCTCTTGGCTTGTAATAGATAGGGCTTGGAGAGCAATTTTGTCCATTTTTCCCCTTCCCCTTTTGTTTTAGTTAGCAAATGTAATAGGTTCATTAGATTGATTGCTTGCTTTTGTTGCTACGTGTTAATTTGCTTTATTAGGCCCTTGCATTTAGTCGAGCATGCTAAGTGTTATGTGCTACGTGTTTATGGGTGATTGGCATGTCTACTTGCTTTCTATAAGCATAAATGAATGTAATGGATGAATGCACGTCACCACACTAGTCCAACGCTAGTTGTGGCTCTTTGTCCCGTTTTCCACTAGTCCAACGCTAGTAGGAATTCATAGATATGGGCTAGTCCAACGCTAGACCCTTAGGGATTTCTCTCGCTAGTTCATACTTGCATGTTTCACTACATTTCATGCATTTTTCTTAGTTTCTAGCATTTGGCATGCTCCTCCAATCCTTTCCCCTTCATTCTAGGTTTTTGCATCTTCATGCTAGTTATAGGGTCCATTTGCTTGAGGTCCCCTTTCGATAAGGGAAACGAGCGAGTGTGGCCACAAAATAGCCTTAGCACGCTAGTTCTTCCTTCTAATCAAAGGGAAAATTAAAGTCGTGAAATTAGGAGTCATTCCCGTACCCGACATGATGCATTCCTCTAGGTTCATGCACTTTCATTCTTATCAAATCACTTCCTCACTCTTTTATCCACATTTTCTCACAACTTATATTTTTCTCAATCCACATGCCATGTCTGCACATTTTTTTACCATTTATTTTCTACCTCACAAATTGCACCCAATTGCACTTATATGTATCTACTATTATATTTTCATCCACTAGCACACAAACACCTTTATTTTCTCAATTGGCACACATGCACTTTTCTTTCATTTGCACACTTCCACTTACCTTTGTATTTTCATTTTGCATTCCTCTTACATTTCACACTTGCACTCATATTTGGGTCTTCATTTGCATTACCCGTGACCTCTATGAGAGTTTTCCTTATTGGCCATCACAACTCATGTGATTGGGACCAAAAAACCTCATACGAGACATTGTAGATTTAGGATTGCATTTTTTCATATCCATTAGTCATGTCCAACATGCAATGCATACTTTGGGTAGAAGAATTAGGAAACGTGGGGCTAAATCACGCAACTAGCTTTGGCTAGGGTAAGGGAGTGCCTTAGGCTTTGCCTTTGCCTTCTCCCTTATCAAATGTGACCCCCGATCCCTTTCTTTGGTTACGTAGACCTAAAAGTTCTTAAAAAGGGGTTTGTTTACTTTGCTTTCCAAAAAATTCATTTTTGGGTGATTTGGTACACCCTAACTCTATACCAAGTGGCGACTCCGTTTTCCATGCAAAAAACCCTTTTTGAACTCTGTTTGGCCAAATCGTCGCATTTTCAAGTCCCACGGCCTTTTATTTTCATTTTCACACACATTCACATACATATTCTACACACTACTTTCACACACACAGCAAAAAGTGGGGCGCGACAAACCTCTTGGTTTCTCTCGATTATTTGTGTTCGACTGCTTGTGGTTGTCTGCATTCTTTTGCATGCTCATCTTTGCCTGACATAGGAAATCATCTTGCATTTTATATGACAAATTTTCATGCATCATTTTTTCACCATTGGATTCGAATGGATGATAAACCCTAGGGTTTGTGCAAGGATAGGGGATTCAATCATCTATTAAAGTGGGCAAAGTACAACAAAGCTGCTACATGGATTTGGTGACGTGGTAAATACGTATTTTATCAGTCTCAGAAATTGAAAGGTTTCAAAATTACAAGTTTGGCTAAGTTGGACGCCGCAGAACAGAGGCAAAAGCATCACAAGACTCATGTTTACACGATTCTCAAGGCAAATCGGATCAAATGATGGTGGCAAGTCCATTATTTCTTCTTTTCTTGCAGGAACGTTGCATTTACAAACGAAAACAACTACTCTCCTTTTCGCACCAAAATCGATGTCAAAAACAGCTCCCCAGTAAGCAAAGACGAAGTGATAAGGTTATTGGCAAAGTTGATCATAAGAAACAGCATCAGTTATCGCTTCAGCCACAGAGATCAAATCTCCCTCTTGGTACAAAAAGTTTGAACTACTCCCAGGTAAAAACTCAATTTATTGTTTAAACCTCCCTAGTGCAATCCCGTTTTAAATTTCCTGTTCGGGTCAACCCCGTTTTAAATTTCCTGTTCGGGTCAACCCCGTTTTAAATTTTTTGTTCGGGTCAATCCCGTTTTAAATTACTGTTCGGGTCAACCCCGTTTTAAATTTCCTGTTCGGGTCAACCCCGTTTTAAAATTCCTGTTCGGGTCAATCCCTTTTTAAATTTCTTGTTTGGGTCAATCCCGTTTTAAATTACTGTTCGGGTCAAGCCCGTTCTAAATTACTGTTCGGGTCAGTCCCGTGTTTTTAAATTACTGTTCGGGTCGGTCCCGTTTTAAATTCCTGTTCGGGTCAGTCCCGTTTTAAATTTCATGTTCGGGCCAGTCCCGTTTTAAATTTCTGTCCGTTGGAATCATTTTGTGGTCGAATAACACAGGTAAGTATTTGGTGTCTATTTCTTTGTCTCAAGTTTTTCCAAAACTCAAACAAAGAGGGGCAAACTGTAGACACCAAATTTTTAAAGATATTTTTTATCCTAATTTTGCTAATTCCATGATTTTTGGTTCTTAGGCTTTTAGTATTTATATAGCACTTTAGTATTTTTTTAGATTATTGTTATCTATTATTTTATTTTTTATTTTATTTTTAATTGTATTTTGTATTCATTTTGGGCTCTCTTAGCTATTTATTTATTTATTTTTATTATTATAAGACTTTTAGCATAAATTTTTGCCAAAAAGAGAGAAAATTGAGGAAAAATATGTTTTATTTCTTTTTATTGAAAAAAGTAAAAGAAAAAGAAAAGAGGAAAATTGTAGCTTTTTATTTTATCTTTTGGGTACTAATTTTGTACATTTTATTTAAGTTTGTTTAAATTGTTATTGTTATTTATTTAAGTAAAAAAAAAAAAGGGAAACCCGAGAGCGGGTTTTAGGCAGTTTAACAGGTTCTGAAAAAAAAAAAAAGAAAAAGACGCAGAAACAGCGGCACGCAAAAAAACAAAAATGCAGCTCCATTTTTTCCAGTTGGTTTTCCAGGCATTTTTGGCCCATTTTTCTACTCCATCGGATTGGCAATGCAAGGGCATTTGGCCTTCATCCGGAAACTCAAGGACGAGAAAACAAAAAGCCATCCAATGGCTTGGAATTCAGCAAAAGAGAAACGCAGCAGGTGAACCATAGATGCTAGGTTTTATGAGACATTTCAGGGGCCTATAAAGAGGAAAAGAAAAGGCTAATGACGGCGGGGGGGGGATAGTTAGAGAAAACCGAGAGAGAGTTGAGAGGGTTCTGAATGTCGGCTAGGAGAGACCGAGAGGAGAGCACTTAGGGACGGTTAAAAAGAAACCAGAGAAGAGAGTAGAAAAAAAACAAGGGAGTAAGAAAGAGGGAGACCGAGGGAGTTAGAAGAAGGAGTAGCTGGTTTCTGTTCTGAGAGGAAAAAGAAGAAAGCGAAGGAGAAGGCAGAAGAGCAAAGAAGGAAGACGAAATCTGGTGTTGTTTCCTCGGTGAGCCCAGATATCACTGCAGCGGCTGACCTCCTGAGAAGCGGTCATCGTTCACCACGCTATTTGCAGCCCGGATCTTCGACAAAAGAGAGGCCACTGTAAGCCATTCTCCCCTTTAAACCTTGAGTTTTTAAGTGCTGATTCCTTAAGCTTTCCAAGTATGTATGTGCGTGATTGGAACTTTACAAACTCAAATCTGTGAGTCTATGTTGCCTTGCTTTTGCCTTTAGCGTTAAAGCTGTCGTCTTTTATGTCTGCTGTTACCTTGCACGTTCAGTGGGGAAGAGTTTGAGGCCCATTTGGTATTTGTTCATAGATTGAAATTTAATATCAAGATACTAGCTTTGGCTGGAGTAAGGAAGTGCCTTGGGCTTTGCCTTTGCCTTCTCCCTTATCAAATGTGACCCCCGATCCCTTTCTTTGGTTACGTAGACCTAAAAGTTCTTTAAAAAGGGTTTGTTTGTTTTTCTTTCCAAAAATCATTTTTGGGTGACTTGGTACACCCTAACTCTATACCAAGTGGCGACTCCATTTTCCATTCAAAAACCCTTTCTGAACTTTGTTTGGCCAAACCGTCGCATTTCACAATCCCACGGCTTTTTATTTTCATTTTCACATACGTTCACATACATATCCCACACACTACTTTTACATCTCAAAAAGTGGGGCGCGACAGTGATCTTTCATAGTGAGACAATGGGAGTAGAACTTAAGAGTTTGTGCCTTGAAGATGAATGTACTTGTGATAATCACTTGTTGATTTTTGTTATTGACTTTGACTTGGCATGAACTTTACTTGGCCATAATTTGTGTTATGATTTAATGAACTCTAGTTTGTGTTTACTTGCATAGTGATAATGATATTTGTATATGTGATTTCTTTTCCTTTAAAGGTTGTTACTGGCATATGTGTGTAGTTCGACTATGGTTTAGTGTGAGGTTTATACATATGTGTATAGATTAGCTGTGAACATGGAAACTAGAGGACAACGAAAGGGACGTCAACCTAGACAACCCCGAAATGAAAAGAGTAGATAATGGATCTGATATTGACCAAAATATAGAGCTAAGTGCTGGGAGAGGAAATGACCAAATGGGACAAGTTTTAACTCGCATGACAGATATCCTAGAGCTCTTAGTAGCTCAACAAGGTCAAGGTGTTGGACAAGGAAACCAACGGAGAAACCAAGAAATAGGGGAGGATCGAGCTTTAGAGCGGTTTCAGAAATTTTCCCCGCCCAAGTTTGCTGGAGGACCTGATCACTAACTTCAGAGATAGCAGTGATTTAAAACAGCCAGTCAACAGTTCCTAAACATCCCATGCGTTACAACCAGGGAATAGGGTCGTACAATTCGGATATACAAATAAAATTCATACAAACCAAATATCGAAATTAGGTTTTACACTTTTCCAGCTTCAAGTGGCAATCTAAAACAAAAGTACATAATTCAAGTTGAAGCATAACACAACCCACACAATAGCCGTAATATCCATTACATCCAAAAGAAAAGAAACATAAGTAAGTTCAAGGCTTTCAGTTTCCAGAACCTGTCAAGGAAAACAAATAAACGTGGGGTGAGCTAAAGCTCAGTGGCGCCCCAAAACATGCACTCACATAAATCAAACAACAGATAACAATTTAAACAAATTTAATCAATTAAGAAAGCGTATAACAGCACAAGGTAGGATACAGGGGCTCTCGGGAGCCATTCTCCTCGCTTGATCAGATACCCTCGTAGTTGACCCTCCGTCAACTTTCACTACTTATAGTCCATGTAGATCCACTTATTTTAATCCTAACCCGTCACCGTTCATACCTCTGCTTCGGGCCCGAACTTTGTCTACCGACGCAGTATCTCGAGATATACCCGTATAAAATTAGTCGAGGGATTCACCCACCGACGTTATGGTAGTTGGATTCACGAGTTGAGGGATTCACCCAACGACGCAACTACATTTAGATTCACGGATTCATAAGTTATGGTAGTTGATTCACGAGTCAAGGGATTCACCCAACGACGCAACTACATTTAGATTCACGGGTTTATTAGAAAATGTTTCACACACGTCACCACTCGAACGGCTAGTGCGATAAAGTACACACTGCTCACTTCGATGGATCAGAAACCATTTGTTTCATTTTTGACAATTATCACATAGCGAGTTGATAAAGCGCTTAACCACATAAGCATAAAATAAGCAGGGACACTCACCAAGAGTGAAGTTCAGATATCAAGTTGGGAATCGGATTCCGCGTCCTCGCAATATCCTAGAAAACCAAATTTTGAAACTATAAGTTTCTATTTAGTTTTTAAGCTTATACATGCTGAGGTATACTTAATATATTACTAGTTTACTACCCTTAGAAAAATTAGGAATCTACTTGGGTTGAAACTTGACAAACTTAGAAGAAATGTTTCTTATAGTTTTTCGTAAGATACTCTTCCTTATAAAGGGTAACTAGTATCATTTTCTTGAAATAAGTTGACAAATCTCTTAACAACAATGTTAGAAAGTTACTTTGAACATTTCTCTAAAGTTACGGCTTTTGCAAAAATTATCCTTAAAAACTATTTTTCCTAAAATAGGGTTTCTTGCCGAGCAAGTCTCCCAAGCTTTTCACTAAACTTAGTAAAGCTCATATTTTGGAACTTTTCCTATAGTTAACTATCCAAGTGCAAAGCTTAAAGAAAGAAAAAGAATTAAAATATGACTTAGAGTTTCCAAAAGCTATAGAACTTATTTACTATAGCTATCAAGGCTAGTTTGAGCTAAAGGAAATTATCGAGTTGGAAAGTTTTAGGCAAAACACTAGATATGGAGTTTTATAATATAATACTAGCTGGAAAATATTTTTGATTAATTTTGATCACAGCTACTCGAGTTCGCAAGGTCGATACAACTTCCACAGCTCCGATTCCGTTTCGAAGTCATAATATGGATCAAAATATGGCAAAAATTCACATAGCAAATTACTAGGGCTTCGTCAATCATTAGCCCTAGATTTCAACAAGTGCATTTCTGAATAAAATAAAATGATCAACCAAGGCTTCATCAATCATTAGCACTTGGTTTCAGCAAACCCATCATAAGCAAATAAAAATAGAAGTAAAGCCCCAAGACATTCCAGCAATTAACTTCCATCATCCAGTAATACTTATAAAATCATTCCAATGGCCAAGGCTTCATCAATCATTAGCCTTTGACATCATCAATCACTACCAACCACAATTTAATCAAGAATTTAAACCACAAGTAGATTACAAGTTCAATCCAAATCAAAATTTAGTTTCACGAAGAAAACAGGACATTTATACCAAACAGTCTACTTTGAGGATTCACAGACAGCAGTATACATGGCGGAAAAATATGAAATTTCTACAGAATAAGGGCCCATGAATCTAGTTTCAGATGCCACTGACGGAACTTCAATCGGATTTTCCTACACCAAGATATATGCATTTTGCCTAGACTGGTCAGTAAAATCCGAAAATCTGGATGCTCTTGCTCACTTGTGGAAAAGCTCCTTTTTCTCTTTTTAAAACCATAAGGCTTTTATTCTAACCATCCATACAACTCTTGTAGAATTTTAGCACCACATTTTCCAGGCAATTTCAACCATTATGAACTCAAAGAATAATTTCACTTTCAAGCTGGGGAATTCTTACTCAAACTTTGGCAACTACAAGGAAAATTTCCAGCATTCGTATACCCACGTTTTTGGTTAAATCATTCGTGATATCAAATGTTTCATTGCTAAACAACACGTATATCTTAAGATACACCTTTTTCCTGTGTTTCGAAACCATTTTATGCTAAGGAAAATATTCAAACATCAACTAGTGAAATCCGGAAACAATTCAATATTTTCTGCTCAAACGTTTGGTTAGCTAAATTTTCCAGTAACCATTTATCTTGTATTAAAAATTTTCCTTGGTTTATTCAGTTATTTAATTACTCAAATTCGGCATATAGATACTCAATTTACTGGTTAACATTTCCAGTTCAAAAATTAGGTTTGAATCACAACCCAAAACATCGAATTTCCAAGAAAATCTCCAGCTAGCCTCGGTTTGAGCTGCACAAAAATCTGGTTGCATCTTGTTTTTATTTTTAGTTCTAACTCAATTAATTTACTACGTGCAAAGCTAAAATTTCTTGTTATTTACTAGTTAATCAAGGTTAGAGGCTCAAAACAGCAAAGTTATACTACATGAGCTACAATACCCAAGATAACTCTCGGCAGAAACTTTTCCAGCAAAGCAGAATTTTCCTAAGCTCCTTAATTCATCATCCAATCACATAACTCCACATGCAAGGCCTTAATTGTATAAATCAACCAAGTTTCAGTTAACTAATCATAATCCCGGTTGCTTATCATCACAACAAAGCAGATTACATCATGCAATTCTTAAATCAGTTTTCGGCCAACCATTTTCTTATCAAAACAGAATTTTCTAGTGTTTTGATTTTATCAATCGACTGCATAAAATCCACATGCAAGGTCATAACTAGCTTAATCATCATATTGTTAGCTAGATAATCATAGGTATCAACTCAGTTCATCACAATGTAGAAGATTAGGTACTACATTTCCGATTTATGGTCACGGAAGTTCCACTTCATCAAAACAGAATTTCTTGCAACTTAATTTTGTCATCCAACCACACAACCCCACATGCATGCTTATAAACAGCTTCATCAACCTATATTCAACTAGTTTAATTCCAGAAATTACCTCAGTTTAAGGCTTAGCTCACACGACAGGTAGCTGCAAAAATTTTTCCCTCGGCTGGCTATGGAATTCAGGTATGGCTGGGCTGAGCTTGGTTTGTGTAAGCTGTGGAGTTGGTGGGTGTGGTTGAGCCCAGCTGGTGGGAGATGATGAAGGAGATGGCAGCTCGGCAGTGGTGGAGGAAATAAAGAAGCTCGCACGGTTACCTCTTACTCTCACCCTCTCACGGACAGCTCAAGGCCGCAACTCACACAACACTTTCTCTGGTTTCCTCTCTCAGCTTGCGGACAGCTCTCCTTGGTCGATGATTACAAGGTGAAGAATGGATATGGGGTGGAGTGGTTCACGGTAGTGGAGTGATTAAGGGAATGTATATATTGGGTATTGTGAGTGGGGTTGGGTCGGTAATAGCAGTGGAATGTGCTGGAATGCGAAGTAGGAATTGGGGCCGGCAGCAATTGGAAATGTTTGGAGTTGTAAGCTGGCCAATGCAGCTCGGATGAGTGCTGAGTTAGGGAAAGATGTGCATTGGCCGAATGGAGAGGTTGATTATAATATTGTCCGGCAATTTGGTTTTGGAATTGCATGGTGGTTTTGAGATAGTATAGAGGGTGTTTTAGTCTTTTCACGTTTCATCCAAATTTCCACTTAAGCCCTTAGTTCTAACTTAATTCCAAAAATTATCCCCAATTGTGATTTGAACGCCTAATTATACACTAGTATACTTAAACCATTTTTATCGAAATTTATCGATTACAATTTAATATTAAGGTTCCTAGTAATTCCTAACATTATTTAGCGATTAAATTAGTTAACAGAATTTCCAATTATTTATTCCCAAGAATTTGAGTTGGTTAACTCGAAATTTATCGATTTAGTATAATAAAGTCAAGTGAAATAATAATTTAATACAAGTGTGTCAGTTTGCACATAAAAGTTATTTTTACGCACTTATTGTGAAAACAAAGGAGAATAAGACTATAATTATAATAATTTTCACGCCTTAAATATGTTTAGCATGCTTGAATCATATTTATCTCAAGTTTATTGGTTTTCGACTTAACGTGAGAATTCCTATTAACATTTAACATTATTACCTAATTATTTTAAACTATTAAAATCAAGTTTGACCTTAATATAAAAAATTTGACATTCTCAATATTCGTTTATCCATTTATATCAACATTTATTAACTTAATCATTATTAACGCTTAAGGTTAGCTATCGGAATTCAAAGAGGTCTAATTGTTAAATCAATGAAATAATTTACCTTTGAAATATGAATTTAATGAAACAAAACTAGAAATTTAATAGCTTAGCACAATTCTTTTATTTTACATATAAAATCTATTGGTTTTGGTCTTAACGTGAAAATTCTTACTAGTATTTAACGTTATTCACTAATTAGGATTAATTATTGGAATTCAAGAAATTTTATATAATTAATCTACTCAGGTAGCATAAATTTCAACATGAAGAAAGCTAAGTATTTTAGCATTTTGTTTTAAGGCGATAAATTATTCTAACTCCGGATGTATTAATTTAGTCTAGCAAAATCAAGGGAATTCATAACTTAGGAAAATTATATTGTTTGTCACATGGAAGGTGTTTTTACGAACTTATTTGGAAACAAGGGACAGTAATGCTAGTAGTTACTAAGGAATAAAAGGAATGCAAATGAAATATGCACTGGTTTATATATATACATTTTTCAGGGTTCTCATTCATAAGCTGATTCCAACATTTTTACTTCAAATAACATTTGTTAGCCTTCTAGTATTTTATTCTTGCAAAAGTTCAATTATCAAAATTTTAATGTTCTAAATGTAATTGTAAAGGATTTCCGCTAACACTTAATATTATTAATGCTTAGACTTGGTTATCGGATCTCAAAGAATTAACCCCAAGGCATTAAAATAATTTACCCCAAAAAGTGTTAATTTATAATGGCAGGAATCAAATAATTTTTAATATTTTGCACACTTAAACTGTTTGTAACATAAAACTATTTTTACGTACTTAATTAGAATCACATAAAGAGAAATATGAAGTTTATTAACAGTTTAAAAATGCAGGTGCAATGCATATATTTTATATTATGTATTTATATATATATCTGTAGGCATATTTTCGAGGTTCTCACAAAGTTTGCTGGAGGACCTGATCCCGAGGTGGTTGAGAATTGGTTAGAGAATATAAGAAATATATTCGATGTCTTGGATTACACAGAGGAGAGACAAGTAACCTTTGCTGTATTTCAACTTGAAGGAGCAGCCCGAGCATGGTGGAATGTTATAAGAAACAAGTGGGAAAGGGATCAAACCCTAAGGACTTGGATAAACTTTGTACGTGAATTTAATGAGAAATTTCTTCCTCCACTTGTCCAAGAAAAAAGAGAAGATGATTTTATAAAGTTTCGTTAAGGAACTTTAAGCGTAGCTGAGTATGAAACACGCTTTACGAAATTATCTACATATGCCCCAGAATTGGTGGCTACTGAACGGAAGAGAATAAGACGGTTTATCCAAGGATTAGATTTGGAAATCCAAGATGCCTTTGCCGCAGCACAGGTTGAAACATTTAGTGACGCTCTCGAAAAAGCGCAAAGGGTAGAAAGCACAAAATCTCAACTAAGAGCTTTTCAAGCAAGAAAAAGAGATGCATCTGACACTACACTAGGAGAAAATGAACCACCACCCAAAGTTAGAAAAGAAGTGGATGGAGTAGGACTTTTATTTCCTGCACCACTCATGATAAAGGAACCAAAAGGAACTATGTCGCGAGGGACTTCAGTAGGACAGACAAGATCAAATAAAGCCTCGCAAGCAAGTCAGGTCACAACACCTCGTCCGACTTGTGGATATTGTGGAAGGACGAATCACACTGAAGAAAACTGTTGGCTAAAGGGACGAAAGTGTATGGGGTGTGGGAGTACCAACCATAAAGTTCATGACTGTCCAAGGAAATATCCACGAGAAACTACTGCTCAACAAGGAAATGGAACTGTCCCTCGACAAGTCAATGGAAGGAGAAACCGATCAGTGGCATCTGAAAGAACGCATGACATGAACACACCACACGGTTCAGAGTTGTCTGAGATTACAGAAGGTATGAATTTCGAGGACGAAATTCTTTTAAGGAGGGGAGGTTGTGAGGACTCGCAAAATTTACTTATTTAATCTCCTATTTCTAGCTTATTTAATTATTTATTTGGCCTTTTACCCCGAATATTATTTTCTAAGCTCTTGAGACCTAATTACATGGAAATATAGTTTCATTATATTTTAAAGTGACTTGTTTCAAAAATTAATTTTCGAAAGCTCGTTTAGTGAAAATAGTGAACACGTCTTTGGAAATCTTGACCGATTGAGAGTAATTTTCGAAAGCTCGTTTAGTGAAAATAGTGAACACGTCTTTGGAAATCTTGACCGATTGAGAGTACAATAAGTTTGGAATATTGGAGACATGTACAATGGAACTAAATTAGGTATTTTAATGTTTAAATACTCAAGTGATAGTTATTAGTACTATCGTTATAAGAATTTCTCGAAAGTTTCGCGTTATCGCGCTTAAATTGGAGATACGCGTTTTCACACGCGCGATTTAAATTGAGGAACGTTAGACCCTTATTTTGGTACAATTGAGAGTGAATAATATTTATATGAATATAAGTGCATTAGAGGTTTAGTGCACTAGTGAAACAAACTCGAGAGGAATCGAGCACGAAACGCGGGAAAAAGAGTTGACCTTTGAATCAATGAGAGCCACACATTTTAGTTTCACATGAGAGCATCACACTAGATTAAAACCCTCCATATACTTACCTCAATTGCTGCCTCTTTTGCTTCCATTCCAGCCGTGCAACATCAAGATAGAAAAGGACCAAGTTTACTTCACCAAATTCCTTCATCAAATCTTCATCATACCTCTTCCAATTCACTCCAAATTCGAACTACACTTAACTAAACATTTAGAGATCCCATTGAGCTAAGAAAAGGAGCTGTTATTCACGGTTTTTCTTGTGCTAAGGAAGGCCAAAAATTCTGACTTTGCTCACCACACAAGTAGGTAACGATCAACTACCGAAATCTTGTTTTATGGAGGTTGATTAACACCTTTAAGCTCTTGTATTCATATGGGTGGTTGTTATTGTTGGAAAATTTGGAAGGTGGGCTCTATGAACTCCCACCCTTGTCTTGATGGCTGATGTGATGATTGATGATGAATTTAATGTTGGTTTAGTGCTCAAAATGGTAGATTAATGGTGTATTATTAGTATGAACTTCAAGAGATGCATGGGGTAAAAGTTCCGATTCTGCCCCTGCTTTGAACGTACCTATTTCTGCAGAATTTTTGAGGTTCTAATGACTTGTTTATGATGTATACATGTTATATGAGTTGTGTAGAAAGTTTCATTGAAAAATAACATGATTTGGTTGGTCAAATGAGTTGATTTCCAAAGTTAGCAAAACTGGAAAATGAATCCCGTATTGCCCAGGCAGTCATTTTGTATCGGCCATAACTCTTTGCTCTGATGTCGAAATTAAGTGCCGTTTGTGGCACTGGAAACTAGACATTCCCAGCTTTCCATTGGTATAAAATACACGACCTAGTTCCACTCGAGTGAGCCACACCATTCGTTTGAAAATCACTGCCCTGTTTCGTTGCTCTCCAGGAGACAGGACAGAAATTACTTCTTGATGCTCAAAAACGAGCTGTTTGTGGATAGAATTTGAAAATGGTTTCTTCTGAGAAAATTCAGATTTATGAGAGAGCTTTCCAACGCCATCAACCACGCCCAATTCCAAGTTGAATTGAGTGAGTTGTGGCCAAAGTTTGAAACTGCTACAGTGATAGAATTTTCCACTTGGACAGATTTGTAACTAACAATGATTTGGGACTTGTTGTTTTGGAAACTTTGATGTCCAACATCTACCAAACTTTATATTAGATGTTCTTTGGACTTTGTTTCACAAATAAACCAGATTTGGGTTGGTTGCTTTGGACAAAATGTTTAAAAAGGAAAGAAGAGCTAGAAGACAGTTTTACCTTGGGAAATTTCTTGAACTTTGATGGTTTAGTTAACTACCTTCCCGTGTGAATTTTCAAATAAAATTTGATAGAAGAGTAATCCTCATATGGAGGTTTAATTGTGCAAAATTTGGTAATATTCTAAGACCATTTTGATATGCAAATGATGTCACAAAATTCGCTCATCGAATCTGGAAAACTTTTCATTTTCTCTTAGCCAAATGGTCAAATCTGATTTGGAGAGTTTTATTTCGAAAATTTGGATGTCAATGGTCTTTAAATTGCTCAGTGGATGTTATGAACTCTTGGTTTCAATAATGGAGAGATTTGGAACTGATTTCATGGTACAAAAAGTTTGTAAACAAAAGAAAAGT
Source organism: Coffea eugenioides (assembly GCF_003713205.1). Taxonomy (NCBI): domain Eukaryota; kingdom Viridiplantae; phylum Streptophyta; class Magnoliopsida; order Gentianales; family Rubiaceae; genus Coffea; species Coffea eugenioides. The sequence continues at coordinate 29,715,958 of NC_040037.1, forward strand.
GAGAAGGTAGTTTAGCCTTGCAACTCTTCATAAACTTTGGTTGTTTTAATGACTGCCTTACCGTAAGAATTTTTGTATGAAACTTGGTAGAAATGTTGTTCACACATGGAAGATTTAATGTACCAAGTTTGATGTATATCCAATGCCAACTCGATGACCAAATGATACTTCGAATCTAGTCTTCAAACCTGGAAAATAGCCCAACGGTCGTAACTTTTTCAGCAACTTGGAGCTACTATATCTTGGTGCTCGAAACTCCGTTTCTCATTCTGCTTGTTTTGTTATACTCTTGGATTGCAACATTAATTGATTTCCAAATTTCAAAGGTTAGTTCAAAACAAGTGAATTTTTCCGAATTTCCAAAGTTGGCCAAAAACCAACTTAAATCTGTCTTTGTAATTCAAGTTACCAACTTTGAGCCAAAATTTGAGTGCCTTTCACTTACATTCGTGGAAAAGTGTCTTCTGAGAAATTTTAGTACTTTCAAAGAGATTTCCAATGGAACCAAGTTTTCCAATTTTTGACATGTAGAATGTGAGATACGATTTTTCAAAGTATCGTATCAAACTTGAAAATTTTCCGAATTCCAAGGGAAGGGAGTTTTCAAATACTCCTTATTCCTTCGTTATGGCTTGAACATTTTATACTTGATTTCCAAAATGAAAACTCGATTGCTCATGTACTTTAAGAAACTCCACTTGAACCTCGATTTACGAGTAATTGAGGTTCATTTTCATAAGATTTCCTTAGATCGCACTAGCGTACAATCTTCCTCGATAATTAGAGATTCGTAGTGATATTGAGTGGTACTTGATTATTGTTTGCTCAGGCACTCGAGGGAATCTCCAAGAGGAACTCGGAGCGGACACCTAAAACGCTTGTTTGAGAACTACTCGCTTGTTTTGACTAAGTGAGTGTTCCATATAGGGATACGTAATTGAATAAGTCTAGGACATGCTTATTTCATGATTATTAAGTGTTAAGTATTATGTGTTAAGTATTTACCATACTCATGCCTATTTAAGGAATGTATACTTGCATTGCATATCTACATGAATTGGTTAAATGATTAACCATATCAAATGATCATATGAACTCGATACATGCTTAACTTGCTAGATTGCTTGCTTAGCTTACTCGATTTTGAAAAATGGAGTCGAGTGTGTATTTTATCGCACTCGTTCTCTTTTCAGATGAATAACTCATGCTTGGAAATACTCAAATAACATGACTTGGTATGCTATGGTTGCATACGTCGTTGGAGTGAATCTCCTCGACTCTCACATGGTAAAAATGGGATAACGGCCAATGATGGCCTATTAATATGACAAATGTCTGTCAATTAACCGTCACTACTCAACCGTTACCCATCAACCGTGAACCGTTTATCAAATCACATGACTGCCTGATTACTTGATTATCTGTTTACTCGATTTCCAATTTACATGAATATGTGATATCCGTGAATTACATGCTCCCATGAAATCAACTTGTATTGCTTACGTGCTTACGTGCTAAGTATCCACTTGATTACTTGATTATCATGAATCGCATGTTATATGAAGCTGTCCATCATTGTTAGGCGAGTGTGTACTTTACCTCACTCGACCTACTCAAATGATGAATTTTACCTTTTACCGAATTACTTGATTACTTGTGCATGTTGTAAGCTCTAAGCTGAACTGGGCCCTGCTCATGGTTACTAACCTACTCGAGCCAGGACTGGGCTCGGTCGGGTAGGTTGGAACCTTGGGACACCGATTCGGTATACTCGAGTATTACCACAGGAGGGATAAGGTGATGGCCAGTCAAACCGAGGGGATCCGGAAGTCATAAGGTGCAGATGACCGACAGAGTTCCACTGGAACACCGTATCCTACAGTATATGTTTACCTTGTATCATGATAATTGTTTCATGCTAAAATGCCAACATGAAATCCTGAGCTATGCCTGTGATATGCTCCATACCTGTTACCTGTCCAATGTACTCATATCATGATACCTGTTTCATGTTAATGTTCCATACCTGTAACATGCTTAATTACTTGCACCTGTAATATGCTCCAATACTCGTGAACTATACATGCCAATGTCTTGAACCATGATGACTGTCTCATGATAAATGTCTCATAGCATGATAAATGTCTCAAATTACCCGTACAATGATTATCACCTCATGATAACATGCCATTGTGTAACCTTGAACCATGCATATGATATGCCCAACTTACTTGATTTATTTGAACTGTTAGAGTGTTTTGGAACCTTACTGGGCTGTGTAGCTCATCCCACATTGTGATTTTCTTTTACAGGGTTCGAGACCAAGGGTGCTCGTGAGTAGTACTAGATTGTTTTCTTTTGAAGACTTTAAATTATATTATAACGGATGGCTATTGTACCCTTTTCCGTTGGGTTGTATTTAAGCTTGAAAGCTGCATAATTGTAAGTGTGAGATATTTGAAGTACTTTAATTATGTATTGAAGTTACTTAAAGTATTTCGAGCTTTTGAATAATGGATTGTAGTGAGTCCTGGCGAGAGCTGGGCAGGCGTCCTGCGGATACCCTTTGGTTCGCCTTAGGGAGAAGTGGGGGCGTCACAGTTGGTATCAGAGCCTAGGCTTCAGATCTTTGTAGTGTATTCTAGGCTTAAATGTTTAGGATGCCGGACTGTGGAACTGGTCTGAAAGTTAAATGATTGCTTGTAGCGATGAAATTTAGAGCCACTTCACGTGGTCTCTACAAAGGAGCAAGATAGGGCCAAGTGGTGTTATGGTCCTTACTATGTGATTGAGTAAAGGCTTAAGTGCCCTTCTAGAAATGTAAGCTGTGAATCATGAATGTTATAGGTTGTAAAACCTTTATCTTGATATTTGGAGGGAATTTGATATGTATGTTGGGTAGGAATCTCGAATGTGGTGATTTACTCTTGGGACCGGCCGGCTCGAGTTGTGAATTATCTTATTTCGGATTCTTGTACCAGAGTACTTGAGAGTGGAAAGCAACCCTAAGGACTTGATATCTCCATTTGTGGGGAATAGAAATGAATTGATATTTCATGGGAATGGTTAAAGGAAACCACTAATTGTTTGGTTAAGATGGTACAATAATTAAGAGTGGAGATGGAAAATATCGTAACCCAAAAGATCCTTGTGTTGGGATTGAAATCGAGCATGTTAGGGAACGAGAATCGTCTAGTTCCAATTAATCTAGTGAATCTCTACTTGTGATCTTTCATAGTGAGACAATGGGAGTAGAACTTAAGAGTTTGCGCCTTGGAGATGAATGTACTTGTGATAATCACTTGTTTATTTTTGTTATTGACTTTGACTTGGCATGAACTTTACTTGGCCATAATTTGTGTTATGATTTAATGAACTCTAGTTTGTGTTTACTTGCATAGTGATAATGATATTTGTATATGTGATTTCTTTTCCTTTAAAGGTTGTTACTGGCATATGTGTGTAGTTCGACTATGGTTTAGTGTGAGGTTTATACATATGTGTATAGATTAGCTGTGAACATGGAAACTAGAGGACAACGAAAGGGACGTCAACCTAGACAATCTCGAAATGAAAGAGTAGATAATGGATCTGATATTGACCAAAATGCCGAGCTAAGTGCTGGGAGAGGAAATGACCAAATGGGACAAGTTTTAACTCGCATGACGGATATCCTAGAGCTCTTACTAGCTCAACAAGGTCAAGGTGATGGACAAGGAAACCAACGGGGAAACCAAGAAATAGGGGAGGATCGAGCTTTAGAGCGGTTTCAGAAATTTTTCCCGCCCAAGTTTGCTGAAGGACCTGATCCAGAGGTGGCTGAGAATTGGTTAGAGAATATAAGAAATATATTCGATGCCTTGGATTACACAGAGGAGAGATAAGTCACCTTTGCTGTATTTCAACTTCAAGGAGCAGCCCGAGCATGGTGGAATGTTATAAGAAACAATTGGGAAAGGGATCAAACCCTAAGGACTTGGATAAACTTTGTACGTGAATTTAATGAGAAATTTCTTCCTCCACTTGTCCAAGAAAAAAGAGAAGATGATTTTATAAAGTTTCGTCAAGGAACTTTAACCGTAGCTGAGTATGAAACACGCTTTACGAAGTTATCTACATATGCCCCAGAATTGGTGGCTACTGAACGGAAGAGAAATAGACGGTTTATCCAAGGATTAGATTTGGAAATCCAAGATGCCCTTGCCGCAGCACAGGTTGAAACATTTAGTGACGCTCTCGAAAAAGCGCAAAGGGTAGAAAGCACAAAATCTCAACTAAGAGCTTTTCAAGCAAGAAAAAGAGATGCATCTGACAGTACACTAGGAGAAAATGGACCACCACCCAAAGTTAGAAAAGAAGTGGATGGAGTAGGACTTTTATTTCCTGCACCACTCATGATAAAGGAATCAAAAGGAACTATGTCGCGAGGGACTTCAGTAGGACAGACACGATCAAAGAAAGCCTCGCAAGCAAGTCAGGTCACAACACCTCGTCCGACTTGTGGATATTGTGGAAGGACGAATCACACTGAAGAAAACTGTTGGCTAAAGGGACGAAAGTGTATGGGGTGTGGGAGTACCAACCATAAAGTTCATGACTGTCCAAGGAGATATCCACGAGAAACTACTGCTCAACAAGGAAATGGAACTGTCCCTCGACAAATCAATGGAAGGAGAAACCGATCAGTGGCATCTGAAAGAACGCATGACATGAACACACCACACGGTTCAGAGTTGTCTGAGATTACAGAAGGTATGAATTTTGAGAACGAAATTCTTTTAAGGAGGGGAGGTTGTGAGGACTCGCAAAATTTACTTATTTAATCTCTTATTTCTAGTTTATTTAATTATTTATTTGGCCTTTTACCCCGAATATTATTTTCTAAGCTCTTGAGACCTAATTACATGGAAATATAGTTTCATTATATTTTTAAAGTGACTTGTTTCAAAAATTAATTTCCGAAAGCTCGTTTAGTGAAAATAGTGAACACGTCTTTGGAAATCTTGACCGATTGAGAGTACAATAAGTTTGGAATATTGGAGACATGTACAATGGACCTAAATTAGGTATTTTAATGTTTAAATACTCAAGTGATAGTTATTAGTACTATCGTTATAAGAATTTCTCGGAAGTTTCGCGTTATCGCGCTTAAATTGGAGATACGCGTTTTCACACGCGCGATTTAAATTGAGGAACGTTAGACCCTTATTTTGGTACAATTGAGAGTGAATAATATTTATATGAATATAAGTGCATTAGAGGTTTAGTTCACTAGTGAAACAAACTCGAGAGGAATCGAGCACGAAACGCGGGAAAAAGAGTTGACCTTTGAATCAATGAGAGCCACACATTTTAGTTTCACATGAGAGCATCACACTAGATTAAAACCCTCCATATACTTACCTCAATTGCTGCCTCTTTTGCTTCCATTCCAGCCGTGCAACATTAAGATAGAAAAGGACCAAGTTTACTTCACCAAATTCCTTCATCAAATCTTCATCATACCTCTTCCAATTCACTCCAAATTCGAACTACACTTAACTAAACATTTAGAGATCCCATTGAGCTAAGAAAAGGAGCTGTTATTCATGGTTTTTCTTGTGCTAAGGAAGGCCAAAAATTCTGACTTTGCTCACCACACAAGTATGTAACGATCAACTACCGAAATCTTGTTTTATGGAGGTTGATTAACACCTTTAAGCTCTTGTATTCATATGGGTGGTTGTTATTGTTGGAAAATTTGAAAGGTGGGCTCTATGAACTCCCACCCTTGTCTTGATGGCTGATGTGATGATTGATGATGAATTTAATGTTGGTTTAGTGTTCAAAATGGTAGATTAATGGTGTATTATTAGTATGAACTTCAAGAGATGCATGGGGTAAAAGTTCCGATTCTGCCCCTGCTTTGAACGTACCTATTTCTGCGGAATTTTTGAGGTTCTAATGACTTGTTTATGATTTATACATGTTATATGAGTTGTGTAGAAAGTTTCATTGAAAAATAACATGATTTGGTTGGTCAAATGAGTTGATTTCCAAAGTTAGCAAAACTGGAAAATGAATCCCGTATTGCCCAGGCAGTCATTTTGTATCGGCCATAACTCTTTGTTCTGATGTCAAATTAAGTGCCGTTTGTGGCACTGGAAACTAGACATTCCCAGCTTTCCACTGGTATAAAATACATGACCTAGTTCCACTCGAGTGAGCCACACCATTCATTTGAAAATCACTGCCCTGTTTCGTTGCTCTCCAGGAGACAGGACAGAAATTACTTCTTGATGCTCAAAAACGAGCTGTTTGTAGATAGTATTTGAAAATTGTTTCTTCTGAGAAAATTCAGCATTATGAGAGAGCTTTCCAACGCCATCAACCATGCCCAATTCCAAGTTGAATTGAGTGAGTTGTGGCCAAAGTTTGAAACTGCTACAGTGATAGAATTTTCCACTTGGACAGATTTGTAACTAACAATGATTTGGGACTTGTTGTTTTGGAAACTTTGATATCCAACATCTACCAAACTTTATATTAGATGTTCTTTGGACTTTGTTTCACAAATAAACCAGATTTGGGTTGGTTTCTTTGGACAAAATGTTTACAAAGGAAAGAAGAGCTAGAAGACAGTTTTACCTTGGGAAATTTCTTGAACTTTGATGGTTTAGTTAACTACCTTCCCGTGTGAATTTTCAAATAAAATTTGATAGAAGAGTAATCCTCATATTGAGGTTTAATTGTGCAAAATTTGGTAATATTCTAAGACCATTTTGATATGCAAATGATGTCACAAATTCGCTCATCGAATCTGGAAAACTTTTCGTTTTCTCTTAGCCAAATGGTCAAATCTGATTTGGAGAGTTTTATTTCGAAAATTTGGATGTGAATGGTCTTTAAATTGCTCAGTGGATGTTATGAACTCTTGGTTTCAATAATGGAGAGATTTGGAACTGATTTCATGGTACAAAAAGTTTGTAAACAAAAGAAAAGTGAGAAGGTAGTTTAGCCTTGCAACTCTTCATAAACTTTGGTTGTTTTAATGACTGCCTTACCGTGAGAGTTTTTGTATGAAACTAGGTAGAAATGTTGTTCATACATGGAAGATTTAGTGTACTAAGTTTGATGTATTTCCAATGCCAACTCGATGACCAAATGATACTTCGAATCTAGTCTTCAAACCTGGAAAATAGCCCAACAGTCTTAACTTTTTCAGTAACTTGGAGCTACTATATCTTGGTGCTCGAAACTCCGTTTCTCGTTCTGCTTTTTTGTTATACTCTTGGATTGCAACACTAATTGATTTCCAAATTTCAAAGGTTAGTTCAAAACAAGTGAATTTTGCCGAATTTCCAAAGTTGGCCAAAAACCAACTTAAATCTGTCTTGGTAATTCAAGTTACCAACTTTGAGCCAAAATTTGAGTGCCTTTCACTTACATTCGTGGAAAAATGTCTTCTGAGAACTTTTAGTACTTTCAAAGAGATTTCCAATGGTACCAATTTTTCCAATTTTTGACAAGTAGAATGTGAGACACGATTTTTCAAAATATCGTATCAAATCTGAAAATTTTCCGAATTCCAAGGGAAGGGAGTTTTCAAATACTCCTTATTCTTTCGATATTGCTTGAACATTTTATACTTGATTTCCAAAATGAAAACTCGATTGCTCATGTACTTTAAGAAACTCCACTTGAACCTCGATTTACGAGTAATTGAGGTTCATTTTCATAAGATTTCCTTAGATTGCACTAGCGTACCATCTTCCTCGATAATTAGAGATTCGTAGTGATATTGAGTGGTACTTGATTATTGTTTGCTCAGGCACTCGTGGGAATCTCCAAGAGGAACTCGAAGCGGACACCTAAAACGCTTGTTTGAGAACTACTCGCTTGTTTTGACTAAGTGAGTGTTCCATATAGGGATACGTAATTGAATAAGCCTAGGACATACTTATTTCATGATTATTAAGTGTTAAGTATTATGTGTTAAGTATTTACCATACTCATGCCTATTTAAGGAATGTATACTTGCATTGCATATCTACATGAATTGGTTAAATGATTAACCATATCAAATGACCATATGAACTCGATACATGCTTAACTTGCTAGATTGCTTGCTTAGCTTACTCGATTTTAAAAAATGTAGTCGAGTGTGTATTTTATCGCACTCGTTCTCTTTTGAGATGAATAACTCATGCTTGGAAATGCTCAAATAACATGACTTGGTATGCTATCGTTGCATACGTCGTTGGAGTGAATCTCCTCGACTCTCACATGGTAAAAATGGGATAACGGCCAATGATGGCCTATTAATATGACAAATGCCTGTCAATTAACCGTCACTACTCAACCGTTACCCATCAACCGTGAACTGTTTATCAAATCACATGACTGCCTGATTACTTGATTATCTGTTTACTCGATTTCAAATTTACATGAATATGTGATATCCGTGAATTACATGCTCCCATGAAATCAACTTGTATTGCTTACGTGCTTACGTGCTTACGTGCTAAGTATCCACTTGATTACTTGATTATCATGAATCGCATGTTATATGAAGCTGTCCATCATTATTAGGCGAGTGTGTACTTTACCTCAC